>NC_133648.1:288517273-288817273 GCF_009905375.1 Apium graveolens | reverse complement strand
AAGTGAACAGATGCAGAAGGAAAGAGAGAAGAAGGGAATAAAGAGGAAAAGTATGAGTATGGGTAGAGGTTCCGCAGGAAGGAACTTCTCAACTAGAGTTAATAGGGGAGCAGTGTCCCTACCAGGAAAGAACATTGGGTTTAAGCGGCCAATGAGTGTAAATGTGAGCCAGAGCGACCAGAAGTCAAGAATGTCCTATTCCAACCAGTCTCAACCCCCATTGCCAGCCTGTAACACTTATGGAAGGATGCATTCTGGGGAGTGTAAAGGAAAACTGGTAATCTGCTTCAAGTGTGGTCGAGAGGGTCACTATTCGGACAAGTGCACTTCGCCAACCCCCATTACCCGCCCAACCACCACTTGTCATCAGTGTGGACGCCCGGGTCATTGGAAGAGGGAATGCCCAATGAACAAATGAGCAGCTTTGGGAGCAAGCAGGGCTGCTTCTTATAAGCCACCTACTGCAAAGACTTTCAACATGATAGTCCAGGATGCTATGAAAGATTCAGATGTGATAGCAGGTACCCTTTCTCTAAATTCAGTCAGTACAAACGTTTTATTTGATTCAGGAGCAACTAAATCTTTTATATCAAGGGACTTTGCACGTAAATTAAGACTTAAAGCTGAACCCTTGATAGAGCCCTTACAAGTAGAAATAGCCAACCATGAAGTTATTCTTGTTAATCTGATTCACCCCGCCTGTGAGTTAGGCATAGGGGAACAATCTTTCAGTGTTGATCTGATTCCTTTTAGATTAGGGGAATTTGATATAATTTTGGGAATGGACTGGCTATCTAGCAATGATGCTCAGATAGACTGTAAAGGGAAGAAAATTAAGTTGAATATTCCAGGAAAGAAAGAAGTCATATTTAGGGGAAAGAGGCAGACGCAGAAATTTTTTACCATGGCCCAGGCCAAAAGGATGCTACGAAAAGGAAATGAGGCTTACCTAGCCTATGTGGTAGATACACAAAAGGAGGTACCCAACTTACAAGATATTCCGGTAGTCAACGAATTTGAAGACGTATTCCCACAAGACCTTCCGGGACTACCACCCGATAGAGTGATTGAATTTGCTATTGAGTTGGCCCCAGGGACGGCGCCAGTTTCAAAAGCACCTTACCGGTTAGCCCCGTTAGAAATGAAGGAATTAGCTACCCAATTGCAGGAACTCTTGGATAAGGGTATGATAAGACCCAGTGTGTCTCCGTGGGGAGCATCAGTGTTATTTGTTAAGAAGAAAGATGGGAGCATGAGGCTGTGCATCGACTATCGAGAGTTGAACAAGCTAACCATAAAGAACAGGTACCCGTTACCTAGAATAGACGATCTGTTCGACCAGCTAAAGGATGCTGTTTATTTTTCCAAGATTGACCTGAGAACTGGATATCACCAACTAAAGATTAAACCCGAAGATATTCCCAAGACAGTGTTCTGTACCAGGAATGGGCATTATGAGTTCTTGGTAATGTCCTTTGGATTAACCAACGCCCCAGCGGCTTTCATGGATTTAATGAACAGAGTATTTAAGAAGTACTTGGACAAGTGTGTGATAGTTTTTATCAATGATATTTTAATCTACTCAAGGACTGAGGCAGAACATGCAGAGCATTTGAGGATAGCTCTTGGAATACTCAGAGAGGAACAGTTATATGGCAAATTCTCAAAGTGTGAATTCTGGCGGAATGAAGTACAGTTTTTAGGACATGTGATCAATAAAGAAGGAGTATTGGTCGACCCCTCTAAGATAGGGGCGGTCTCAAATTGGGAAAGGCCAACCACACCCACAGAGGTAAGGAGTTTCATAGGATTGGCCGGCTACTATCATAGATTTGTACAGGATTTTGCGAAGATCGCAGCCCCTTTGACACGACTTACTCGTAAGACAGAGAAGTTTGAATGGACGGAGAAATGCGAGAACAGTTTTCAGGAATTAAAGAAAAGGTTGGTAATGGCCCCGGTGTTGGCATTGCCAGACGGAAAAGGAGATTTTATGATATATAGTGACACGTCGCACAAAGGATTAGGGTGTGTGTTTATGCAGCACGGTAAAGTGATTGCGTATGCGTCGAGACAACTAAAGGAATACGAGATTAGATATCCTACTCATGACCTTGAGCTCGCGGCAATAGTTTTTGCCCTAAAAATTTGGAGGCACTACTTGTATGGAGAGAAGTGCGAGATTTTCACAGACCATAAGAGCCTCAAGTACATATTTACGCAGAAAGAGCTCAATATGCGCCAGAGGAGATGGTTAGAGCTAATCAAGGACTATGATTGTGAGATTCTATATCACCCGGGGAAAGCCAATGTGGTGGCTGATGCCCTTAGTAGAAAAGAAAGAATCAGAATGATAACGACTTCGGAAGAATTGATAAAGGATTTTGAGAGAATGGAAATAGAAGTAAGGGTAACCGGAACCAGAATTGAAAAGCTGTTTGAGATATCAATGCAGCCAGAGTTATTAGAAAAGATTAGATTGTGCCAAGAAAGAATAATGAGTGAGGGCAGAGAGTCAATGACTGGAGAAGAGATCCATACTGAGAGAGACAATAAGGGGATAATGAGGTATTCCTACAGGATTTGGGTTCCGAACGTTCAAGAGCTTAAAGATGAGATTTTGGATGAAAGCTATAGTTCAAGATATTCCATTCACCCGGGAAGCACCAAGATGTATAAAGATTTGAAGGAATATTACTGGTGGCCCAACATGAAGAGGGACGTAGCAGAATGGGTAAGCAAATGTTTGACTTGCCAAAGAGTAAAGGCAGAGCACCAGAGACCTAGTGGACTTTTACGACCCCTCGAGATTCCTGAATGGAAATGAGAACAGATAGCCATGGATTTTGTTGTCGGTTTACCAAGGACGAAAGCCAACCATGATGTCATATGGGTGATTATAAACCGACTAACAAAGTCACCTCATTTCATTCCTATCAATGAGAGATACACAGTCGATAGACTGGTGGACATTTACCTTAAGGAAATAGTGACGCGACATGGAGTCCCAGCGTCCATTGTCTCAGACCGAGACCCCAGGTTCAACTCCAGATTTTGGAGGAGCTTTCAAGAATGTGCAGGGACCAAGTTAAATATGAGTACCGCGTACCATCCCCAGACGGATGGGCAGAGTGAAAGGACCATCCAGACACTAGAGGATATGTTGAGAGTCTGTGCAATAGACTTTAAAGGAAGTTGGGATGATCACTTGCCGTTGATCGAGTTTTCTTATAACAATAGCTTTCATGCTAGCATCGGAATGCCGCCTTATGAGGCCCTGTACGGAAGAAGGTGTCGATCTCCCTTATACTCGGATGAAGTAGGAGAGCGGAAGATGCTCGGACCCGAAGTGGTCCAAATGACCAAAGTCATAGTGGATCCCATCAGAGGACGGCTGGTAGCAGCCCATGACAGACAGAAGAAATATGCAGACCTAGCCCGAAAGGACAAGGAGTATGGAGTAGGGGACTTAGTACTACTAAAAGTATCCCCTTGGAAGGGGTTAATGAGATTCGGAAAGAAAGGAAAACTAAGCCCAAGATACATTGAACCTTTTGAGATACTAAGACGGATTGGGAAGTTGGCTTACGAGCTAGCCTTACCCCCGAACCTACAACAAGTTCATAATGTGTTCCATGTGTCAATGCTAAGGAAGTATCATCGGGATGCCAGACACATAGTGGAGTACGAGCATGTGGATATGCAACCAGATCTGACTTACGTGGAGAAACCAGTAAAGATTATGGATAAGAAGGAACAGGTGCTTCGGAACAAAGTGATCAAGCTAGTCAGAGTGCTATGGCAGAATCATAATGTGGAAGAATCAACTTGGGAACTAGAGAGCGCAATGCTAGAAAAGTACCCCCATTTGTTTTCTATTTAATTCCGGGACGGAATCCTTTTAAGGAGGGGAGACTGTAATAACCCCAAAATTTTGAACTTTTTGTAAACCTTATGAATAGTGTTTTTGCAGATATTGCTGAATAAGAAAACTGTTCATGCCACACTATGTAGGGGTTCTTTTATGGATATTCTGACATTTTATTTGTACTCTATATGATATATAAGTGTATGTAAAGATCGTCAGAATCCAAATTTGAACCTTTTGATTTTTTTCCCGAAAATCCACCAGATATCGAAAGAATTGAGTATAAGGTAACAGGATAAAAAGGATTTAAATTCAAGGATTTTAATAGAGGATCATAAAAAGGAATATAATGTATTGAGAAAGGTTAAGGGAACCTAAGTAATAAGATCCCGGGTATGATCCCTCAAACGAGAAATGAGAACGAAAGATAAGCGAACCGTATAACAGATCAGCGGTCATTAGGCAAACAATTAGGAGTTAATCAAGGAGGTCAGGGATGATGAGGTCATCAAACCAATAAGAAGAGGGCAAGTAAGGGATGATGACACAACAAGGTGACATAAGCATAACATAAGGGGGAAGGAGGTGTGGTTGATTTAAAACCACACAAAGTTCATGGTTAAAAAGGTAATTAACCAAAATCAAGCTAAAAACAACCAACCAACAATCATTTCACCCAAAACACAAAGATCATTTCATTTTCTTCATCTTGCTCTTGGCTTTTCTTCTTTTCCAAAGAAAGAAAAATCAAAATCCTAGTTCCAAGCTTTGTTAAATCACAAGGTAATTATCCAAGACTCCTTATGCATAGTTATGGATATCCTATAAGTTTGAGCTTCTAAATCATTCACAATCTCTTCCTAAAAATCATGGAAGAAGATGGTGAATAGTGATTTCAAGAACTAAATTTTTTGTTCTTGAAGTTTTGTTTAGATTAAGCTTGGATAAGGACTTTAAGGGTGATTCCAAGCCATTCTCTTGATTTTTCCACTCTCCAAGGAAGGTATAACCCCTCCAAACCCTAATTTTATTTGAGTAATTAGGTTTAGTTTTGTTGTTATAATTCATGAGAGGTTTGCTAGTTGTAAATGTAGAGATTAGTTGATTTTGTGAAGTTTCTGGAGTGGTAGTTCTTGGATTGTTGATTAATGAACTTAAGTGTAGTTAAATTCAAGTTTAAGAATACGTATAAATTGTTAATGTTGAGTTGTTGGGGCTGTTATGATGTAGTATGGATGGAGTTTTGATTGGGTTGTGATTGTGGATTGATTGTGGGTTGAATTGAAGTGTTTTAAATTTGGGAAATCGCGTAAACATAGCCGTCGTAATGTCCGATTTACTTTAGGCTGTTTTGTTCTTAACATTAGGACCCGATAACTCCCTGCTAGGTTTTGACCATTGCCATGATTAGATAGTTCATGTTACGAGCTTCGTTTTGATATGTGGTTCGTTTGATTCCGATGTACGGTTTAGGAGAAACGGTCATTTTAAGTAACGACGTTTCGCGAACGAACCATTACCCCTCGCCTTACTTTGAAACATAGGTTAAAGACCTTAAAGGACTAATTGGAGTATGAAACATTTATGTAAAGTTTAATAGGAAGTTGGTAAGACACTCGCGAAAGAATCGCCTTAAAACTTGTAATGGTTAATTTATTAAAAATGATGGAGCCGAGGGTACTCGAGCGACTTAAGTGAATCGTTAAGCGCAAAGCGAGCGTTAGAGTCTAAATTGGTTAAAGTATAGATTTATAAGTGAATTTTGTTTAATTCCAACTTATATGTTGTTTATAGGTTACCAGACTCATCCCAAGCCATTTGTAACCCCCAGTCGCTCAGACAAGTTTTTTACCCGCTATACTGTTGTGATGTATATATGTATATGCATTGTCTTATGATAAATGCATATTAGTTATTAGCAAAGTCTTGTGATATATTGTAGCATGTGATATGGTATATATGCATGCTTGGTTCGTAATCTTGATACATATATCTGTTGATTCAGTTGATAATACCCATGCTAGAAATAAGCGGTAATTTGCATATACCCTTAGTAAAGGGGACCCCAAGGTGAACATATTTCTAAACCGGGAGTCGATGTTACCGAGTATATTATATATATATATTTATATATATATGGATATAGTTTTCAAAACTATTGATGGAATAAGGTTTATTCGATAACTTTATTTTATTTAATGAATATTATTTGAATATTCATTCGAGGACTTATGACTCTGTTTATTCTATTTAATGATTATTATTTGAATATTCATTTGAGGATGTATGACTCCGTTTATTTTATTTAATGAATATTATTTATAATATTCATTCGCGGTATTAAGACTCCGCTTATTATTTAATAATATCCTTTATTTTATTAAAGAATAATGTTTCGATAATCAAACTTATTTTCGATTATTCGAATAAAGATAATACTTTCATATAAGTATATCTTTGGTTATTTAATATCCATTTCAAGTATGAGTTTTAAAACTTCTACTTCGATTATTTTTATAAGGATTATCTTTATGAGAATACTATTTAAATAATAATATTTAGATATTTCTAATATATCGGGACTGATTTATTTTAATAAATCAGCAGTACTCCAAACATTCTTAAAAATATTTTCGAGTCTTCAAAATGATTTCTAAAAGTTAGGGCGGATCCCAAAACTCATTCTTTTATATTTAAGATCCTCCTTTCAAAGGGGATTTAAATACTCGCTCAAAACCTGGGGGATCCGGCTCTGTGGTGTATTTTACATTCGCAACGTGGTTGCTGTTTTGAGAAAACAATTTGATTACTCGCCCAACATTCGGGAAGTAAGTCCATCTAATTGAGTCGGCATAAGCGATAGGCCGGGGTACGGTCTATCAAAGTGTAAGTGGCTGGGTGGCAGTCCATCAACGCGTAAGAGGCTGGGTGGGGGTCTAGCACAAGGTCCTTATGTGGCCAGGGTGATGACCGGTGGGGGATTCATCCATCTACTAGTAGAAAAGGTTACTTATTGGTATCTTTGCCTGATCATCAAGATATCGGGTTTATGCCAAAATTCTTTTCCTTTCCAAAATTCATTGGATGTTACAAACTCTGTTCATACTTTACATAACAGAGGTTCCAGGAAATGTTTAAGAGATATATATGTGGATATATATATCGGGACTAAATAAAGTATCTCGTAACTTTATTTCATTCAATAATATTTCAAAGATTGAATCTATTCAAGTCTTAACTTGTGGTCTCATCTATGGGATGACCTTTTGAACCCTATAATACTTTGAACAGTGGTAGTTCAAATAGCTTTATAAATGATATAAGTATAGTTAAGTATTTGGTAACTTCATCCCTTGTTTTTGCTTATATCCAGTAAGTAATTATCTTACACCTGATAAAGGTTTCCAGCAAGTTATCCATTTAGATACTTGCGTTATTGTTTACACTATATATTATCTTGCGAGCTGTAATGCTCACTCTTGCTTTATTTCTTCATCACACAACAACAGTTAGGAAAGATGGCCAGACTCCAGCAGACCCAGCGCAAGAGCGTGGGAAGCGCCCCGCGCCTTCCCGTTGAGATCATAGCTGCTATAGCTGCAGAGGTAGATCTATCTGTAGATCAGACCTTCTACTTTTGGGAATCAATTATGTATAATTATAACTTATGGCAGATAATGGCAATTAATTGTAAACTTATCAAGTAATCATTTTGGGTTGTAATAACTTTTAAATTATGGATTCAAAGACTTGTACTTATTTCAATTTCATCTCTGAGACTATAACGGGTTGTGGTGTGTGTTAGTGTGGGGTCACATCATGAGGTTATTTATTGTTAATTAAGTGAAGTGATATTGTGGAAAGAAAGACCGTGACAACCCGGATCCCTGACCCCGGATCTGGGGGTGTTACAGTTTTAAAGGATGAATTTTGGTATAAACTAAAGAGTATAAATGATCCCCATACTTGCATGTCAAATTATGGTGTTGCATGTGATGATTCTTGAGAAATTAGAATGATATAAGTTGGATTTATAGAAATTTTGATGGATTATGTGCTTAAAGTGTTGCTTGTGTGTTTCTATGATAAATTGGAGATAGATATGAAAGAAATAAGAATTGCATGTTAAGATATAGGTTGTAATTGGCAATATTAGAGTCTAAAAGGATCATTGGATCTTTTTGTTTGTGTTTTGTGTTAAAGCGGAATGGTTTATGGCTATAAAAATGAATGATTTGATGCTAAAGTGGATGCATGTGAGATTTCTAAGAATAATGTGGATTATTTGCTTGTTTGGTTCAAATTAAGTGATGTAAAAAGAAGGTTTTTGAGTTGTTTTGATACGAGATTATGTATTGATATGATAACTCGAGTATAGAGTTTAATATACGAGGATTAAATGTTATATGTCATATTTGTATTGCAATACGTGATCCAAAGTCTATTTGGTTTGGATATGCGAGTGTTGGTATATACGTATATGTGTTTATGGTGAGAGTATATATAGATGCATACCCTTAGGGTTATGATTAAGGGAAAAGTTAAGCGTTCCGGGAATGTGAGTTAAGAAACTAATTAAGGTTTTGGTTTTGGATTGTAGATTCGGAGCGTGAGGGCATTCTGGCTAGGAAAGGGAAAGGTTTACTAGGTGGCAGTAGTTCAATCTTCAGGAAAGCGAATTCAGGCAAGTAACTCTATTTACTTGTGTAAATGGTTATAGAGAGGATATTGTTCATGCCAAGTAGAGTATTGAACTGTTAAAGTAATGTACCCCTGTTATTATACCCTGTCATTGATCTTATGAATTTGTTATTGACAAGCTTATTGATCCAACCCTTTGGTAACCCTTTTTTTTCCTATTCTGATTATTTGTTATACCATGAACTGTTATAAACCCTATAAGTACCTTTATGAACCCCTTGTAATAATGCTTCATTCCTTGTTTACCTTATCCTCTATTGATCCTTGAAACAATTTTGATTTCCCTAACTTGAGTACCATGTTATCATTGATCAAGATCCCTAGAATTCAACTTTGCTTATCCCTGATTCATTCCCTTAACTTTGAATTCTTGAAATTGAACTTAAGAATGAGTTTCGACTTAAAAGAGTCCGAATGATTTCATATTCTTGCTAATGATAAAATGAATTTAGTAAACCTACCTTTTTTCCAACTCAAGGTTTTCCAAACGAATTCCTGATGGATTGGATTGGGACGTAAGAGGCTAAAGGTACTAGTCCAGTCATAGTAAGAGGCTAGCGGGGCTAGTCTAGTTTAAGCCTGAAATTATACCATTGGTACTTTAAAGACCAGATGGAGGTCGGTACGGGCTGATCACCCGTATTATTATGAAATGAAAGATAAAGTGGTCCAATCAAGGGTTCCTTAATGATTTTAAAAGGAATTGAAATTTCCTATTCAGTAATTGATTCTTTGAAAATTTAAAAAGGGTTGTTGCTTTGTAAAGAGTTGATTGTGATATTGTGAAGCTTGCAGCTTGTGAACCCTGATTTTGATTTTGTTGATCATATGATTGATTCCTTATAATGAAAAGATTGTCGCTTTCCATTTGAAAGATCATTCGTGATCCTGTTAATGATTTGTGATGAATGTCGGCTTTCACCCTACTTTGAGCCTTGTTCCTTGAAAGCCCAAAATTTTCTTCATAAACCCTTTTATAACCTGAAAGATAGAAATCTGCCACCTAGAATTGATAAAGTAGAATGCCCTGTGATCAGTAAAGTATATTGTGGATTTTATATTGTAGAACTGCTGTTTAGTTACTTGCTGAGTTTTATACTCATAATGTTTTGTTTTACTCTAACCATGGCAGTTAAGCAAGAAGATGGCCAGGTTTAGGCGCACTGCTCGTAAGAGCACACCTGGTGGTCCCTATCGTGTTGAGGGCTTCCAGTTGCCAGAGCAGGTAGTAAAGTTTTTGAGTGAGCAAGCGCTTATCCAGAGAGTTGTAAAGATACAATGGGTTATCTGTCGGTTCCAATCCGGGATTGACTATGTATATTTGGTTTTATTTTGGGGTTGTAAGTTATATTTTATGATTGATAGTTGTAATCTTGTCTCATACTTTATCTTGTTTGATCCTGTTAGTAGCTAATCGGGGTTTATGCTTATTTAATTAGTAGATTAAAGGTGTGTGGGTCATCATTTCCTAACCCCTAGATTGAGGGCGTCACAAGTTTGGTATTAGAGCCACATGATCTAGTCCCTGAGACAAGTTAGGATTAAAAAGGGTATTTTGGGTAAATATTTATATCGCGAGAGAGTTCGACTCATATAGAGTTGAGTTAGACTATTAGATATATCTAAGGAAAAGTGTGTATTAGCTAAAATGGTGACTAGAGTTAGGGTGTGAGTTAGCAAGAAGCTTTATTTAACCCTAACGTTGTTTCTTGGTTGCTGTTTTGTGTTTTCTCTCAGGATCCCAGTTGTGGTAGTGATTCCGATTCAGAGATTAGTTTGACTGGTACCCAAGTGGACTCCATTCCACCCTCTTCAGAGGAGCCTGTGTATGTTAGTTCAAATCTAGAGGAGGATCCTTCTGAGAGTAGTGAGATCCCTATACAGATTTCACCCCTGAGGTCAGATTCAGAGACCCTTGCCCCTGAGCTAGAGTCTGAGATGCCTAAGATTGTGCCTGTTAGTGTAGGTGGCAAGTTAGCCCAGGACCAAGATTTTGTTTACTCCCGTATTCCTGAGTTAGAAGCTTCGGTGGATAGGTTGATTCGAGAATCTAGGAAGAGGACTTCAGTAGTGATGGAGGAGTGGAGAGCTAGGATTCAGTTGGTGGAGCAGGTTTCCCGGAGGAGTTGGATGAGGGACCATCCACTAGTGATGCTGATGCTGAGGCCCGGAGGCTGCATAAAATTATTCGCTGTATGTTGGTTGTGTTGAGAGAGATTCTGGATGATTAATTGTTAGGCGGGACTGTTGGTTGAGCCCGTAGTTGTTGTTTCTCAGTGCCGGTAGGCTTTGGGATACTTGGTCAGATGCCGGGATCCCTCTTTTATTTGTTGTATCGTATTTCGAAACTTTGTAGTAGTAGTTGTTAGAAGTTAGGGATAGATAGGGGATATTTTCGAGTTTTTCCTCTATTTAACCCTGTTATAATATTGTACCCTATTCCTGAACTTGTGATAACCAGATTTTTATTTATATACCCTTGGTTTGATGAATCCATTATATATCTTGTTTTCTATTGTGCACCCTAAAGATCTGCATAAACTATTTTGAATACCATGATTTCATACAACCATATTTAAGATCCCGTAATATCATACCCTGTGCCATGAGAAAACAACACTGATAAGAGAATTATGTAGTAATAGGATTGCATGTGCAAAATTTGGTAAAGCTTAAAACCCGCAAAAAGAGATTTCATAATAAATGTTGATATATATGCCATGCTATCGTATTGATAAATAATTGCTCAATCAGGTTTGTAAGAAATGGCCAACTCACCAGAACACCAAGAAGAAGAAATTCAAACCCAAGACCAGAAGTGAATCCAGAAACCACCATGATGAGCAGACTTGTTCAGCTTTTGCAATAACCCGTGGCCCCTAAAGTTCGAAACTTCAAACACTTTCAATCTATTCATCACCCAGAATTCTTAGGTTTGCCAGATCCAATTAAAGCACAGGCGTGGTTAAGAGAAATGGAAAAAGCATTTGAGTTAGCAGAAGTTAAGGATGACAAGAAAGCCCAGTATGCGAGTTATTACCTTAAAGATGAAGCGAGTTTCTGGTGGAAATCTTTGAAGGAGTTGCTGGAAGGAAACGACTTATCATGGGAGAAGTTTACTAAAATGTTTCTGGATAAATATTTGCCAAGTTATATGCAAGATCAGTTGGAGATGAAATTTCTGGACCTTAGACAAAAGATATGTTGGTAGCGGAGTATGAAGTGAAATTTTCGGAACTATCTAGATTCGTACCTGAGTATGTAAATACGGAGGCAAAGAAGGCTAAAAGGTTCCAACAGGGACTTAAGCCATGGATTAGAAGTCAAGTGGCATTGTTGGAGATCAAGAATTATGCCGCCTTGGTATAGAAGGCAATGATAGTAGAAGGGGAGCGTGAAGCTGCGAAGAGAGAAAATGAAGGAAGGAAAAGGAAGTTTGAAAGCTCGGAGAAAGAGCAAGGATGTTCAAAGTTTAGAGGAAAGTTTGGTAGGAATGGTGGAGGTCAGAACCAAAAGTTTCAGAAGTTTAAACCCGGTAACAGAGCCCAGAAGAACCGTTTCCTGAAAGCAGGACAACCGGGAAAGGATAACAGACCTCAGATTCAAGAATGCAAGGTTTGTGGAAAGAGACACCCGGGAAGGTGTAATAAGTTGGACGTGACCTATTTCAAGTGTAACCAGAAAGGGCATTACTCATTAGAATGTCCAAATGGAGCAAAGAAGACTGACTTGGCTTGTTTCAAATGTGGAAAGGTGGGTCATATGGCCAGAAACTGCAAGGAGCCTATTCAGAAGGCCAATGTTTTTAGGATTGCTGGACCGTCATCTCTCCTAGCACCGTCAGCTCAACCCAGAGCTAGGACCTTTAATATGACAATGAAAGATGCGGTGCAAGATGTGGACGTGGTGGCATGTATGCTCGTTATAAACTCAGTAGAAGTAAAAGTATTGATGGATTTTGGAGCAACTAGATCTTTTATTTCTGAAAGTATTCTTGATAAGCTATATTGTGTTGCGTACCCTCTGGAACCTAATTTGATTATAGAGGTAGAAAATCAAGAGAAAGTTATTGTCAATAAGGTTTGTCCCGATTGTGATGTGGTTATAGAAGGTCGGCACTTTTCTGCTGACTTAATTCCATTTAAGTTAGGAGAATTTGAGATTATATTAGGAATGGATTGGTTGTCAAACCACGAGGCGCAAATAGAATATAAAAGTAAGAAGGTGAAGTTAAGAACTAAGAAGGGTGAGGAAGTGATTTTTAAAGGGAAAAGACAAGAGAAGCAATTCCTAACGGCTATCGAGACAAGGAGATTATTACGTCAAGGATGCAAAATTTATTTGGCTCATGTTATGGACGTAGAAAAAGAATCCGTGAGGATTGAAGATATTCCAATAGTAAGAGATTTTTATGATGAATTGCCTGGACTACCTCCAGATAGAGAGATCGAGTTTACGATTGATTTGGCTCCTGGAACGGAACCAGTATCGAAAGCTCCCTATCGTATGGTGCTAGTCGAGATGAAGGAATTGGCAGTGCAGTTGCAAGAGTTATTGGATAAAGGAGTAATTTGCCCGAGTGTATCCCCGTGGGGTGCATCGGTATTGTTTGTAAAGAAAAAGGATGGAAGTATGAGGTTGTGCATTGATTATCGCGAATTAAATAAGTTGACAATTAAGAATAAGTACCCTCTACTGCGAATCAATGACTTGTTTGATCAGTTAAAAGGAGCTTCGTGTTTCTCCAAAATTGATTTAAGAACTGGGTATCATCAATTAAAGATTAAAGCGAAGGATATACCCAAGACAGCGTTTCAAACGAGATATGGACACTACGAGTTTTTGGTAATGGCGTTTGGTTTGACTAACGCGCCAGCCGCATTTATGGACATTATGAACAGAGTTTTCAAGCAATATTTGGATAAGTTCGTTATTGTGTTTATTGATGATATATTGATATATTCCAAGACGGAAGAAGATCATAAGGAGCATTTGAGGATTTCCTTGGAAATTCTGAGAAAAGAAAGGTTGTACGCTAAGTTTTCAAAATGTGAATTTTGGCTAAAGGAAGTGCAATTTCTTGGTCATGTAGTTAATAAAGAGGGAATCAAAGTAGACCCAGCCAAGATAGAAGCTGTAATGAATTGGAAAAGACCCAAGACTTCTACGGAAGTCAAAAGTTTTCTGGGATTAGCCGGATACTATAGAAGGTTTGCGCAAGATTTCTCTAAGATTGCTGTTCCATTAACGAAATTGACAAGGAAGAACGAGAAGTTTGTGTGGACGGAAAAGTGCAAAGAAAGCTTTCAAGAGTTAAAGAAGAGGTTGGTAACCGCTCCAGTGTTGGTGTTACCTGATGAAAAAGGAGAGTTTGTGATATACAGTGATGCTTCGTATAAAGGACTTGGATGTGTGTTAATGCAACACGGGTAGGTAATAGCATATGCATCAAGGCAACTCAAACCGCACGAACAAAAGTATCCCATGCATGATTTGGAATTGGCAGCAATTGTGTTTGCCCTTAAGATATGGAGACATTATTTATACGGGGAAAAGTGCGAGATTTATACAGATCATAAGAGTTTAAAGTATATTTTCACTCAAAAGGAGTTGAATATGAGACAAAGAAGATGGTTAGAATTGATCAAAGATTATGATTGTGCGATAAACTATCATCCTGGAAAGGCAAATGTGGTAGCAGAAGCTCTAAGTCGCAAGGAAAGATTGAATATGATAACGTCATCAGAGGAATTGATCAAGGATTTTGAAAGGATGGAAATAGAAGTACAAACTCTAGAATTTGGAGGTGAAGCAATATATGCGATGTCATTTCAACCTGAAATTTTGGAAAAGATTCGATGTTGCCAAGAACAAGTGATGAATCATCAAAATGACAAGTTATCAGGAGAAGAAATCAAAGCTCAAAGGGATGAAAGAGGAATATATCGTGTTAACTCACATATTTGGATACCTAATATTGTGGAGCTAAAGCACGATATTTTTCATGAAGCGCATAACTCGAGATTCTCAATTCACCCTGGAAGTACAAAAATGTACAAGGATTTAAAAGAGAATTATTGGTGGCCAAATATGAAAAAGGAAATTGCGGAATGGATAAGTAAATGTTACACGTGTCAAAGAGTAAAAGTGGAACATCAAAGACCAAGTGGATTGCTTCAACCATTAGATACACCAGAATGAAAATGGGAGCATATCGCGATGGATTTCATGGTAGGATTACCTAAAACCAAGTCTAATCATGAAGCGATTTGGGTAGTAATCGATCGATTGATAAAATCATCACATTTCTTGCCGATAAATAAAAGGTTTTCGTTAGAAAAATTGGTCAAATTGTATTTGGATGAGATTGTGATGCGTCACAGAGTACCTGTATCTATTGTGTCTGATAGAGATCCAAGGTTTAACTCGAGATTTTGGCGACAGTTTCATGATCATTTGGGAACTAAGCTGAAAATGAGTACGACATATCATCCGCAGACTGACAGACAATGTGAAAGGATAATTCAGACAATTGAGGATATGTTGCAAACTTGTGCAATAGATTTCAAAGGAAATTGGGACGATCATTTGTCATTAATTGAGTTTTCCTACAACAACAGTTATCACGCGAGTATTGGCATGCCGCCTTATGAAGCGTTGTATGAAAGAAAATGTAGGTCCCCTACGTATTGGGATGAAGTTGGTGAGCGTAAATTAATTGGCCCAGAGCTAGTTCAACAAACAAAAGAAAAGGTGGAAATGATTCGAAAAAGATTAATTGGTGCTCAAGATCGACAAACAAAGTATGCAAATCGAGAACGAAAAGATGTGCAATTTGAACCTGGGACAAAGTCTTGTTAAAGATATCTCCTTGGAAAGGTTTAACCATATTCGGAAAGAAAGGGAAGTTGAGTCCTAGGTATATTGGACCATTCGAAGTACTACGACGAGTTGGAAAGGTGGCATATGAATTAGCACTACCTCCGCAAATGCAACATCTTCACAATGTATTTCATGTATCTCTTCTAAAGAAGTATAATGCTGATGCGAGCCATGTGATCGAATTGGAACCTGTGGAAATTCAACCAGATTTGTCTTATGTGGAACAACCAGTTCGAATCTTAGACCGAAAGGAGAGGACACTTAGGAATAAAGTTGTACCTCTAGTTAGAGTATTATGGAGAAATCCAATAGTGGAAGAATCAACTTGGGAATTAGAAAGTGAAATGCAAGAAAAGTATCCCCACCTATTTGCTTAGACTAGATTCTGGGGACAGAATCCTTTTAAGGAGGGTAGATTGTGATGACTAAGAATTTTGCGATGTAATTAAGTAAATAAAGTATGATTTATGTGCCGTGATTATAAATTATGTGATTAAGTGTTGATTAATTGTTTTTATTGTATATAAGTATCTGGGTGCGTAGATAGAAGCGTTCCAATTTAAAGAGTCAACTTAGGAGTTAAGCTGTGCTGTCAGACCGTCAAGTAGAACGGTACCCGTCCTAAAAAGGGATTAAAGTATTTAAAATATGAATTATGTTTTAATATGTGAAATGAATGTTTAAGTAAAGTATTGTGTTCTAGTGACGTGTCGGTCGATAATGATATTGTGAAGCGTAATTGAAACGCTGAGCGTCGGGCCGTCAGGCAGAACGTGACCTGGTACGCGTAAAGAGGAATAATATTAAAAAGGGAAAATTTTATGATCAGACATGAGTTGTGATGTGTGAATATATGTGCTTGCTTGTCTGTATCCGTGAATACGTGATCTGTTAATATTTTTATGGATATAAGGGAATTATTTGATTTAATTAAGGTTTATTTAACCTTTGCACATTTTTATAAAATTATTTGAGTAAGGTAAAGGCATGAGATTTATTTTGTTATCTTTGAAATAGTCCTAGAGACTTTCTAAAAATGATAGACGGATTTATTTCATGATTGATGCATTTTAAATTGATTTTTATATGTGAAAATGCTATTATTAGCAAAAATTTGTAAAAATCATATAAAATCAACCGTACACTCAAAAGTTTATAATGAGTAATGGTTGGAAAGCTAATTTCGAGATCTACGTCTTAAAATTATCATTCACAATAATTTTCAAATTTTCGAGAGAGATATATTTAATATTCTATTTCTATTTTATTAGAGTAAAAAGAAAGAGTAAATCAAACAAAGAAAATGATTAGTGAATTACTAAACTACCCTTGCCCCCTAATACAAATACAAGCTCACCCCCCTTCTTTCTTTTTCTTTCCCGTGAGCACCCCTCTCTCCCTCTTTCTTTCTCCCCCTCTCTCGATCAATCTCTCTCGGCTCTCTCCCCATCTCTCTTCTCTCTCTTGCATGCAACAACAAATACTCATCCAAATTCAAAGATTTCACCATCCATAGTTTCTATTTTTGACATACTACTCAAACACCATTTGCATGTAAGTGTAAGTGTCTATGTAGATTTCATAATTCAATCTCCATGGTTGTTATAACGACTCGTATATTTTTATATTGTTTAAATGTGTAAATATTAAATAATTACATAAATAAAATATGTCTGTGGGTTCTGTCAGCTGGATAGTAAATTATTATTACTTATATGTGATTATTAGTGTTCGAGGATGATTTGTGTAATTAGTTGTGAAGCTGTGTTGTTTTGTTTTTGTATTTAAAGGGATCCTATTCAAGATTTATTTTCATAAATATGGGGATTATCTTTAAAATCATTTTTATGGCTTCATAATTTTATTAATTATTTTTAGGAGTTTTTAAAATTAAGAAATTAATATTTCATCAATTATTTAGCCATATATGATTTTTTGATTTCAATTATTTGTTAAATCCGTATTTAATTCCGGGATTCTTTAAAAATTACGAAATTCATATTTTATTAAGTTTGAAATATTTCAAGAATTTTAAAATTATTTTGGAAAATTTTGGGATTAAATTGACCCGCACATTATTTCGGTTAATCGTCAAATGCGGGTCCGAGTTGCGCTTCAAAAATGATTTAAAAATTCTGGAAATTTTGTTTTATTAACTCCTAATTATTTTGGGATTTTTAAAATTATTTTCGTGAGTTTTCGGATTGTTTTACCCGCTAAATGCTCGATTAATTCTTTGAATTACGGTGTCAAAAATCAGAAATATAGCGATAAAATTAGATAATTGCGATTGTTCTTATCTCCTGCACAAAAAGAAAATCAATCATTTTGTTCCCCAATCTCAGCCCTGCTCTTTCTTTCTCATCTCTCTCTGCCATCTCTCTCTCTCTCTCTCTTTCTCTCTCTCTCTCTCTCTCTCTCTCTCTCTCTCTCTCTCTCTCTCTCTCTCTCTCTCTCTCTCTCTCTCTCTCTCTCTCTCTCTCTCGCTGTTTTCTCCCGCGTCTCTCTCTCCCACTCGATTAATTACTTCTCTCTCTTTCATATCCCTGTTTCCGTTTCTTTCCCCCTCCGTGGCTCAGTCGCCGCCGTGTTCGTCTTTTCCGGTTCATTTTCCAGTGAGTTGCCCCGTTCGGTTGGTAGCTTCGATGTATACATATATATACAGATTCAGTGTAAATATGTGTGGTTCAGTTGTGTATGTGTTGTTATGTGTGTGTGTGTTTGCGTGGGTGATGTTTAACTGTGGTTCTCCGGCCGTTTCTCCGGCCGCCCCTGTTTTCGATTCTGTTGTGTTGGTGGGCGCGTTGTTGTTACGCGCGTGTGTCCTGTGCGAATGGAAATTGTTTTAATTATTTTATTTTTTTTTCTGCAGGAATATTTTGAGTAATATACGTGAAATAAAAATATTTTTGTTCGAGAATTATATTATTAATCGATGGAATTTACGTAGGAAACCCGAAATTAATCGGGTACCCATAAATTTTATCGCCGTCGGCGATGAGCTTCGGCGAGCCGACGGTGGATGGTGATGACGTTGTTCTGAGTCCTACAATTTAAAATACAAAATGCGATTAAAATTATAAAACACGACTAATAATTAATAATTGTATTTAATTGATAATTGAGAATTTTGGGACTGATATTGATAGCTGAAATCGGTGTTTGGGTTTGGATTGCGATTGATTGTAGTTGTGTCTGTTTGGACGTCGGGATGTTCGACGGGTAGTCCGATAATTAAAGGAGGTGCTGCCCGATTTCTGGAAAATTAAATTACGGAAATACGAGGCCGTACCCAATTACTATCGGAACGTCGATCGATTATATGTAACTATTTTGTACGAAATCTGATTATGTGCTGTGATAAAATACTTTACGAAAATCGATAACCCTAATTGCATAACAGGATAAATATATCTATTTTTTGAAAACGAACCGACTTTCGAAGACGTGAACCCTAATTGATACGTGTATTATTATGTGAAGTATTACGAGTCGGGTTTTGTTAACGTTGGGTAGATGGTTAGCGAGGATATGTCAAGCATAATCGAAGGTCTAAGTTAGGATGTTTCGACTTTGTAGGTGCTAGTCGGAAAGCCCAAGAGTTGGCGTTCGATAGCCTAGTGGACAGTCGATGAGCTCAGTAAGGTTCCAATCGAAGGACCTGAGTGTTGAAGTCGAATCCAGGGTAATCTAGTGGTTAGGTGATAAAGCCTGAGCGTTCGTATCGGCTCAAGGTCAATCGATAATGTTTGTAAGGATCTGCAAGGCAAGTACCCCTGAACAAATCTTTTACGGTTCAGTATATATGAATAATTATTGATTTAAATTACGTACTGGAACAGAACGATTTAAGTTACGTATCCCCTGGATTTCAAATTGTTTTGTTAAATTGGTGTTTGGGGGAAAAGTAACTTCTGAAATACCTATCTCTAAGTTCTGAATAAAATGAAAATGTTTTGAAAAATGTGCTGTGTTATAATTGTTTTGATAAGAGATAGGTAAGTGATTTGGAAAACTGGATAAAAATGATCAGATAATTGGATGAGTGTGCGCAGAAGGCCCGTAACGGCTTGGAAGTTAGCGTAAGAGGCAAAGTGGTTGCGCACCCTATTATAACCACCAGCCCAGCGTGACAGAGACCTAGCTAGTCTCTGAGTTCCGGAACAAGTTTCATAGGATAGCCTGATCAGCTGTCTCACCAGGGATCATCCAATACTTTTATATCTGACAAGTTTTATAGGTCCTGTGATGGGACAAGTTTTATAGGTCATGTGATGGGACAAGTTTTATAGGTCCTGTGATGGGACAAGTTTTATAGATCCTGTGATGGGATAAGTTTTATGGTTCCCGTAACGGAACAAATGATTTTGGGTCCCCGTAACGGGACAAATGGTTTTATGGGTCCTGCGATGGGACGTAAGATTTGAAAATGAAAGAAGCATGCTAAAATTGAAATTGATATTTATGCACAGTACACAACTGATGATTTGGTTTTACAGAGCATGCTAGTTTTGATATCCAGTTCACACATGTTTTACTTGTTTTCTAGCAAGTTATGATTTCTGTTCCTATAATTGTTTATAATAAACTGTTTTTTGATTACTATTCATATAGTGGTACTGTTGAGCAATTGATTGCTCACCCTTGCAAAATGTTTTATATATGTATTGCAAATACCTAGGAGATTCTTCAGTGGTAGTCGGGGCAGAGTTCCAGTTCCTTCCGGGTCAGGCTCCTCTGAGGTAGTTATGTTGGACCCAAGCGGGTCTGTTGAGTTGCTAAATAAAGATAGTATTGTTTGAATTGTCCTTAGTAAGTTCGTTTTGTGATGGTTGTAACCTAAGTCATACTTAAACCTGGAAAAGGTCTTGGTAAAGGGGTCGAAATTATGTATAATTAATAATTTGGGTTATATTGTTTATTAGTATTGTTGTTAGTGACGTCAACTCCTGATCCTGGGGTTGAGGCCGTCACAGTTGTGTACACGGAAATATGATTTCTTGATATATGATCATAAGCTTAGTTTAAAGTGATTTTATGGTTTAAAACTCAAGAGGAGACCCGTTATGGGCACTCTTAAGTTCGACCACCATCGGCCATGATCCAAGTGTTGGATTTTAATCGCAGCGGAGGCATGGTAAAACACTTTTACACATATAAAATCCAAATAAAAGCATATAAAACGTGATTAAAACATAGGGATCGATTACTAACCTTTAATATGCGATCCAAAAGCAACGATCGGAGATCCTTAGCAGCTGCTCCTCAAACGTGAAGCACTCCACCGGTATCCACCAAGAAAACGACGTTAAGGAGGAGGAGGAGGTGGAGAGAATTAGGTTTTATAAAATTTTGGGGTTTTGTGTTAGAATGAAAATAGGGTTTATAATAGTATATTTATAGGCAAAATTTTCAGCTGAAATTTTTCCATAAATATTATTATTATTATCCCATTATTTATTCTCATTAATAATTAAAACACCTTTTAATTATTAATCCTTTTTCTAAACACTTTAGAAATAATTCTCTCTCTTGATTTAATTTCCAAAAATTAAATCCTTTAATTAATAATATTAAGAACTTTTCTTAATTAATTTATAATCAATTAAATCTCATTTAATCAATTATTAAATTTGCCAATTAATTATTTATTTCACAGATAAATAATTATTAGCCATTATTAATTAATTTCTCCACCATTAAATCATTCTCTTTTTATGGAGTGACCCTGTAGGTTCAATATTAAGCCGGTAGTAGAAATAAATAATAATAAAACTATTTTATCATTATTTATATAAATTCTCTAATTTATTAAATATGAATAATTAATTAATCACATTTATTCTACATCGTGAGGGATACTTCTCAGCATATCGCGACTATCCGGATAATACGAATTCACTGCTTAGAATACCAAAAACCTATTCAGTGAATAGTTACCGTACAATAAACTCCTTCTACCCTACAATGTCCCGATTAAATACAAGGCATGGATCTCGTGTCAAGCCTATCTAATTTAATCACTTGCTTACCATTTACTATGCGTAGTTCTATGCAAATTAGAAACTCCTTTCTAATTTCATTCACTCTGGCCAGAGATTCCTGAACTAGCATAAGTGGATCAGCCTTCAACATTCGCTTCCTTCACTGGAAGGGTTAGATCCTTTATTGATCATACACTATCTTCGTGTACAAATTCGTGTACAAATTCCTATACCTAGTAGAGCCCTAATAATTGTCCCTGGAAACTAAGAACTAAACCAAAACATAGTTCAGTGTACACAAGATGACTATGATGACCTCAATTCTAAGGATACTTGTACAACTATCACTATGTGAACAACTACTGACACGTGAGTGAACTCCATCAGTTGTTCAGCTGTGCGAGTCATGTTCAGTGAACTTATTCTATAATAAGCACCTATATACTAGCTATAGTGTCATCACACAAATGTCTATGAGAACAGACATCCTTCATAATGAAGCAAGCATAGTATGTACCGATCTCTGTGGATTATTAATTACCAGTTAGTAATCCTACGACCAGGAACTATTTAAGTTTAGAGTTATCATCTTTTAGGTCTCACTATTATGATCTCATCATAATCCATAAAAAGCTTTATTCTAAACTATGGTATATCTTATTTAAACACTTAAATAGATAGAGCCCGTAATAAAAACAAAACAAGTCTTTTATTAATATCAATGAAATCAAAATAGATTACACAGGAAGTTATTCCTAAATCCTAATACATGATTGGACTTAGGACATATTCCTTTCAATCTCCCACTTGTACTAAAGCCAATCACTCTGGTATCTAATACCCATCTTGTCTTTATGACGATCAAAGTGACTTTCATAAAGTAGCTTTGTGAGTGGGTCTGCTATGTTGTTATGTGTGTCAACTCTAATTCAATACAATATAAGAAATGTTACCGCGCTCCCACTTACCCTTTTGTAGACGCATGGTTCATCTACGTTTTTGATAAAATCAAACTCTTTGATTGTCTCATCAAAACGAATGTTCCATCTTTCGAGAAGCTTGCTTTAAACCACATATGGTTCGCAGCAGCTTACACACTAGGTTTTCTTTTCTCTTGGAAAGAAAACCATCTGGCTATTTGCCAGATCTCATAGTCGTAGTAAGCGGCAATCGCAAGCAAAATCCGAACTGATTTTAACAGGGCTACAGGTAAAAGGTTTCATCAAAGTCAATCAGTTGCCTTTATTTGAATCCTTTTGCCATAAGCCTGGCCTTATAGGTCTCCACCTGGCCATCTGCTATAATCTATCTTTTGTATACCGTATACATAGATTCCATTCTGGATTTCATGGCACTATGCCATTTCTCTGAGTCAACACTACTCATAGCCTCATTATAGGTCACAGGGTCGTCATCATCAATGATCGACAACTCATTGTCATTCTCAATGACAAGGCCATATTACCTCTCAGGTTGGCGAGACACTCTCCCTGACCTATGAATGGGATGTTCCACAAAAGGTTGTTTAGTCAGAACAGGTGTTTCACTTGATCCGTAACAGTTTGTGCTTCTTGAACTTCATCAAGTTCAATTTTGCTCCCACTGTTTCCTTCAAGGATAAACTCCTTTTCCAAGAAGGTAGCATGTCTGGAGACAAACACCCGATGATCGGTGTAAAAGTAATACCCTAAAGTCTCTTTAGGATATCCCACAAAACTATATTTTACGGATCGATATTCCAGCTTATCTAGGTCAACTTTCTTGACATAAGCTGGACATCCCCAAATCTTAACGTGTTTAAGACTCGGTTTCCTTTCTTTCCATATCTCATACAGAGTTTGAGGAACATATTTGGAAGGCACCTTATTCAGTAAATATGCTGAGGTTTCCAATGCATAACCCCATAGGAATACTGGAAGATTCGCATAGCTCATCATGGACCGAACTATGTCTAACAAAGTTTGATTTCTCCTTTCAGATACCAATCTGGAGGAGTCCACTGGGAGACTATACCATTTACTTTGAGATAATCAAGAAACACTCCTTTAAAGTATTCACCACCTCGATCTGATCAAAGAGTTATAATACTATGTTTGGTTGTTTCTCCACTTCATACTTATACTCTTTGAACTTTTTAAAGGCTTCAGACTTGTGTTTCATCAAACACATATCCGAATCTAGATCTATTATCCATGAAAGTAATGAAGTATGAAAATCTACCCATGGCTTGCTTAGACATTGGTCCACATACATCTGTGTGTACCATTCCTAGCAAATTTGCAGTCCTTTTTCCATGTCTACTAAATGGAGACTGCAGTGCCACAATAAAGTGAGATTTTCATCATCCCTTTTCTTTTATTATTTTGTTCAATCTGAAGTAAATTATGTCACATTTATACAGACCATTATTTAAAGCACCACGTCCACAAAGAATATTATCTCTAAGAATAGAACATCCATTATTCTCAATAATAAATGAAAATCCAGCCAAGTCTAACATGGGAATAATATTCCTCACAATCGAGGGAACAAAATAACAATTATTTAAAACAATAGTCTTGCCCGTAGGCATATGTAAATGAAATGATTCTACATCTACAACAGCAACTCTTGCTCCATTTCCCATCAGTAGAATCACCTCCTCTTCTTCAAGAATCCTACTTCTCCTTAGTCCCTGCAACAAATTGCAGATTTGAGAACCACAGGAGGTATCTAATACCCAAGTAGAAATTTGATTTAATGACATATTCACTTCTATCATGAACATACCTGAATCAGAAGCGGTAGTCTCACTACCCTTCTTCTTCTTCAATTCTGCAAGGTAAACCTTGCAGTTCCTCTTCCAGTGCCCCCACCTTGTTACAGTGAAAGCAAACAACTTTGCTCTTGGGGTCTTTAGCTTTTGGTGGAACCGGCATTTTCTCACCTACTTTCTTCTTCTTGGAAGGGTTCCTCTTCCTTTTCTTAGGATTGGAACCTTCACCAATTAGAAGAACAGAACTCTTCTTAGGGGGAAAATTCGATTCCGCAGTCTTCAACATGTTGTGGAGTTCAGGCAGGCTGACATCCAACTTATTCATGTGAAAGTTCACAACAAACTGCGAGAACGAACTCGGAAGCGATTGCAAGACCAGGTCTTGGCTCAGCTCCCCATCCATGGCAAAACCAAGTTGTCCAAGATGTTCAATCAAATTGATCATCTTAAGTACATGGTCATCCACAGATGATCCCTCAGACATCCTACAACCGAACAACTCCTTCGATATCTCATATCGAGCTGTCCTCCCCGCCACATCATACAACTCTTGTAGATGCATGAGGATAGTGTGAGCATCCATATGCTCATGTTGCTTCTGTAGCTCAATGTTCATGGAAGCTAGCATGATGCATCGAGCAACATTTGCATCATCTATCAACTTACGATACACAACATGTTCATTATTATGCGCATCGCTAGTAGGTTCAGTAGGCTTAGGTGAGTCAATCACGTATTCCAGCTTCTCAATCCTGAGAACAATTCTCAAGTTTCGAAGCCAATCATCATAATTAGGACCAGTCAACTTGTGAGTATCTAGTATGCTCCTGAGTGATAGCGCAGAAGACATGACGTACAAAGTAAATCTGTAAATGATAAACACATAACAACACTTAGCAAATATTCAATTTCATTTTAAAACACTATATGAATCGGGTCTTTATTCATAAGTGGCTCCCACTAGTTTATCTAATTTATTCAACCCCCTACGTGAAAAATTAAGCATTCATAATGCTAGCGGGAATAGGGATCCTACATTCCATTACACAACCCCGGCTGTGGCACGAACCGCCATGTAATGTTCAATAGGCAGACAACTCTTGTCAATTACACCTAATGTTATTCCCTAATCAAACTTTAGCCTCTTGAATAATTGAGTCACGGCTGTGGCATGACAAACTCAATATTCTAAGTCAAGTCTAACCCAACATTCCGTACAATTGATTCAGTCCCCAAAGGCCCACGGCTGTGGCACATACCGACCTTTAGATTCTTATTCAATGTACACATCTCTATGTAATAGACAAGTATTTCTTATTTCAAAATCAAAGCCCTCGGCTGTAGCACGAACCGACAATGATTCAAAAATAAGAACTACTTTTCTATCATGTTGGAAGGCTATGACCGACACAAGCCCGTTGTGTCATTGGCCAATTACTACTTGATATTATTTAATTTTAGAGGGATTATATTACGTTACAATCATAATCATATTATAAAGAGATTCTTCCTTTTAAATTAAATATTTCAAATCAATAATCAATAATCAGATGATTCCCAGATCGGGTGGAGCATTGTCAAGAGGCGTCACTTAATAACCCTTTCTTACAGATAGAAATCTGTAGTTGACAGAATTATCCTTTCTCTCATATCGAAAATTCATATTCAATTACGTGTTTCATAAACACAAGAATCTCATGATTGTATTAATAATATTATTATTAAGGTTATGAAACAATTTCACTATACTAGGTTGTCTAACAAATGCCTTATGTTCATTTAAGTTCACCTAAATCTATCATCGCATGATAAACTAAGCATATATCACATATATCAACATGAATAAACATCAAGGTAGGCATGTTACATCATCTAGCACATTAGTCTAAGCATTATACATCTCTATGTATCACATGAAGCATTTAAAAGCAGTTAAAACAGTTAAAAAATAGTTTTAAAATACTTTCGGAAATATAAACAGTTCAAAACTTTTATATAACTAAAATTGACCAATCCATTAGATCCGTCTCGGAAAAACGAATCCAACGGTATATTGCACGCCCAAAACGGAGTTACGAAACTTCCAGAAAATCAAATTTAATGTGGACAGTCGGGCTGTAACGCATTACAGGAACGCATTACAAGCCCTGTAACGCATTCTGGTGATGCGTTACAACCCTTTTAACCAATTAAAAGGTGTAACGCATTCCGTGAATGCGCCACAGGGTGTAACGCATTCCCGGAATGCGCGACACCCCCCCGCGCGCGCGTGCGCTACACGCGCCGGCAGCAGCCGCACCTGATCTGTCTTCTTCGATCGTCGTGCCTGTCCTTTTTCTGCCGTACCTTTGCTTTGCTTTTCTCTGTCTTTGCTTCCGTGCAGCAGTAACATTAGACAAACAGATGTACAAATATATATATATACTTACAGTTCATATATATATATATGATTATTTAATTACGAATTTAATTGCAAGATCTTCAAAAATTCATAATAAAAAATCTATACATCATAAAATTATGAAAAAAATACCCAGACGATCTACAACACTTGTAGAACCCAGATCAACATTCAAAATTATTCTGAGAAACGATTTCTCATCAGACAAAATTAATCCATAATATAACTTGTAAAAATCATAATTAATTCATACAAGCACATAAAATTCTGAATTTTTTACCACAGATCTATTTACATATAACTTATGCTCTGATACCATTGTTGGATTTTAATCGCAGCGGAGGCATGGTAAAACACTTTTACACATATAAAATCCAAATAAAAGCATATAAAACGTGATTAAAATATAGGGATCGATTACTAACCTTTAATATGCGATCCAAAAGCAACGATCGGAGATCCTTAGCAGCTGCTCCTCAAACGTAAAGCACTCCACCGGTATCCACCAAGAAAATGACGTTAAGGAGGAGGAGGAGGTGGAGAGAATTAGGTTTTATAAAATTTTGGGGTTTTGTGTTAGAATGAAAATAGGGTTTATAATAGTATATTTATAGGCAAAATTTTCAGCTGAAATTTTCCCATAAATATTATTATTATTATCCCATTTATTATTCTCATTAATAATTAAAACACTTTTTAATTATTAATCCTTTTTCTAAACACTTTAGAAATAATTCTCTCTCTTGATTTAATTTCCAAAAATTAAATCCTTTAATTAATAATATTAAGAACTTTTCTTAATTAATTTATAATCAATTAAATCTCATTTAATCAATTATTAAATTTTCCAATTAATTATTTATTTACAAAAAAATAATTATTAGCCATTATTAATTAATTCCTCCACCATTAAATCATTCTCTTTTTATGGTGTGATCCTGTAGGTTCAATATTAAGCCGGTAGTAGAAATAAATAATAATAAAACTATTTTATCATTATTTATATAAATTCTCTAATTTATTAAATATGAATAATTAATTAATCATATTTATTCTACATCGTGAGGGATACTTCTCAGCATATCGCGACTATCCGGATAATACGAATTCACTGTTTAGAATACCAAGAACCTATTCAGTGAATAATTACCGTACAATAAACTCCTTCTACCTTACAATGTCCCGATTAAATACAAGGCATGGATCTCGTGTCAAGCCTATCTAATTTAATCACTTGTTTACCATTTACTATGCGTAGTTCTATGCAAATTAGAAACTCCTTTCTAATTTCATTCACTCTAGCCAGAGATTCCTGAACTAGCATAAGTGGATCAGCCTTGAACATTCGCTTCCTTCACTGGAAGGGGTAGATTCTTTATTGATCATACACTATCTTCGTGTACAAATTCCTATACCCAGTAGAGCTCTAATAATTGTCCCTGGAGACTAAGAACTAAACCAAAACATAGTTCAGTGTACACAAGATGACTACGATGACCTCAAGTCTAAGGATACTTGTACAACTATCACTATGTGAACAACTGCTGACAAGTGAGTGAACTCCATCAGTTGTTCAGCTGTGCGAGTCATGTTTAGTGAACTTATTCTATAATAAGCACCTACATACTAGCTATAGTGTCACCACACAAATGTCTATGAGAACAGACATCCTTCATAATGAAGCAAACATAGTATGTACCGATCTCTGTGGATTATTAATTACCAGTTAGTAATTCTACGACCAGGAACTATTTATGTTTAGAGTTATCATCTTTTAGGTCTCACTATTATGATCTCATCATAATCCATAAAAAGCTTTACTCTAAACTATGGTATATCTTATTTAAACACTTAAATAGATAGAGCCCGTAATAAAAACAAAACAAGTCTTTTATTAATATCAATGAAATCAAAACAGATTACACAGGAAGTTATTCCTAAATCCTAATACATGATTGGACTTAGGACATATTCCTTTCACCAAGGAGAGCCGGTGGACTTTCAAAGTGTGATTTTCCAAGTGCTATAGTATGATCTCGCTAAGATACTAATTGCATGTTTGATATTTGACGATTTCTTGAAATGTTATTGGTAAATGAAGTGTTATGTTTAGAAGATTATATGTAAGGTCTATTAGTAAGTGATCTTGGTGTTTAATGGTATGCATGTCATAAAAATCCATATGCATGTCCCTAAAAGTTATTGCATGTCAATGTTTTGGGCTTCTTTTGATTTTGAACCTTTGCTAGGTTCGACATTTTTATAAAATTAAGGGGAAAGGATGATTTTTATTGTGTGATAGTATGAATGGTAGCACTAAGTTGGTTTCAAGTGACTTGATTGGTTTTGTGCTAGAGTTGGTTCGAATTTGTGAGTAAAAAGGAAAGGAGTAGTCATTTGCTTAAGGTGCTTAAGATTTAAGAATCAAAAACTCTTTGGTTTTGATTAAAAGAGTTTTAGTTCGAATTTTTACTTTAAAAAAAATGGGTTTTTGATTTCGATTCAAGATTGTAAAGAGTTTTGGTTTGAGGGATTAATTTTGCTTTAAATTTCTTTAAAAAAGGTTTTAAAGGATGAATTTTGGTATAAACTAAAGAGTATAAATGATCCCTATACTTGCATGTCAAATTATGGTGTTCCATGTGATGATTCTTGAGAAATTCGAATGATATAAGTTAGATTTATAGAAATTTTGATGGATTATGTGCTTAAAGTGTTGCTTGTGTGTTTCTATGATAAACTGGAGATAGATATGAAAGAAATAAGAATTGCATGTTAAGATATAGGTTGTAATTGGCAAGATCAGAGTCGAAAAGGATCATTGGATCTTTTTTTTTGTGTTTTGTGTTAAAGCCGAATGGTTTATGGCTATAAAAATGAATGATTTGATGCTAAAGTGGATGCATGTGAGATTTCTAGGAATAATGTGGATTATTTGCTTGTTTGGATCGAAATAAATGATGTAAAAAGAAGGTTCTTGAGTCATTTTGATACGAGATTATGTATTGATATGATAACTCGAGTATAGAGTTTAATATACGAGGATTAAATTTATATGTCATATTTGTATTGTAATACGTGATCTGAAGTCTATTTGGTTTGAATATACGAGTGTTGGTAGATGCGTATATGTGTTTATGGTGAGAGTATATATAGATGCATACCCTTAGGGTATTACTATTAGATATGAATACAACACAGAGGGGGGGGGGGTGAATGTGTTTTGGCTTAAATGTTTGATTTTTGATCGACTTTGGCTTTAGCAGTTGGTTGTTGTCAATGATTTAGTAGAATAGATGTTAAACATAAATAACTATGCAAATATGTAGACCAAAGATCTTCAAAACTCACTTAATTTTATATTAAAAATCAAGCAGTGTTTTGCTACAAAATCTCTAAGTTCTTGTTTTAGAACTTAGCTTCTTTCTTGAGAGAGAATACAAGATTTTCTATCTTGATTGTTTTTTTCTGACTTAGGACCAGTGTTAACTTTATAACTCAGTTAACTGCTGGTTTATACATTGTGTAATTAACATGCTATTAGCTTTTCTAAACTATCACTTGTCATTTCTATTTATAGAAAACCAAATCTTCCATTTCTGGCTTAGCATATCTTTAGCATCCCGTGTTTACTTTAATCTCCTCTGTCAATTAATCTTTGTCATTGATCTTGCACATCTCTCAAGCTACTTTTTGTAGACTTGTCAATCCAGCTGTGTGAATTGTTTGTTGATTTGCAACCTTGGATATTAAGTTGTTCTGCAATTCTGTACTTAGAGAAATTTCTTCACTTCGAGATCTCCAATTAAGCTGTAGAGAACTCGACATCTCGATAGGCATATTGGCTTGTCGATATCTCTGAAACTTCATTGTTGAGTTGACTTATCGACAACTCTGCTCTAGTGAATTTTGGTTTATCGATAACTCAGAGTTCTCTAATGGACTTTGGCTTATCGATAACTCAGAGTTCTCTAATGAATGTATAATTGTCGATATCTCTGAGTTCTCGAATGGGTATCTGACTTATCGATATCTCCAATAGCATTTCCTGAGTTCTCGATAGACAATCCCTGAGTTCTCGATAGGCAATTTCTGAGTTCTCGAATGACTATTCCTGAGTTCTCGATAGGTCTTTCTGAGTTCTCGAATGACTTCTCTATAACACTAATTCTGTGACTTGTAGAGATCTTGACTTAGATTGTTTTTCACCAAACAGAATTATTCAACTCCAAGCTTCTTCACAATTCTTCTGAGGCATGACCTTCTTGATCTTCTTCCAGATAGAATTCTTAGGCTTGACACTGTTTAGGGAAAAATGCTCCAGTCTGCTATATTTACATTTTACAGACATTAAGTGTTACAAGTATGAATTACATATTAAGGTTACAATATAACTAATCTTAGGGTTGTCAGTATGACTTCGTCTTATTATGATACAGGCATGTCTTGCACAACAATCTCCCCCAATTTGTGAGAAGATAGCTTATCACAAATTCATGTCTGTTAACAAGACTAACCCCAAGTTAAAGAATGAAAGCAAAACAATACAAAAGCTGATACAACACTTGTACATTGAACATTTGACATTTTACAATAATTAAGTAAAGACTGGACTGTCTGATCATTTCTCAATTATGTTCTTAATCTGCACAAGTATTTCCAATTCTTCTAGGATGGAGGTATCAGTTAGAGCCTCTATTAGTTTCAGCAAATCTGGCTTAGGATAACTAGCTAACATCCCTATCCTGAATCTTGACAAAGAGCCAGCTTTTACATTCAGAAATTTTCCATCCTTTGATATTCTGCTCTTTCCTACTGCCTTCAACTCTTTTGATCTTCTGATATACTCAGATCATAGATGTTGATGACATTATTAGCTCCAATAATCTTTGACATCATATATTATATATTACAATCTCCCCCAATTTGTTCATTATGAAATTATGCACAAGTTCTGATTGATGATGTCAAAACTTTATCCAAATGTAGAAACCAAAACCAATCTTCCCATCAGGTCTTCTTTTGTTGAGTTGCATTTAGATTTATTCAATATCCTTTAGCTGTTTTGGCATTTAGATATATTCTCCCCCTTTTTGACATTATCTCCAGGAAGAGAGATCCAGCTAAGTGCACATTGTTCCCCTTTTTTTCATGACTTTTGAGAGTCAGAGTTCCCTCACAAGGATTACTAAATCCATACATTCATCTACCTCTCCTTTTTCCAGGAAGGATCCTGCCTCTCTTATTCTTTATTTTTCATTCAATCTTTTCTCTTATCCTCACATGAAAGGCTCAAGTGTTGTTTGACCTACAGAAATAAGATGTGGCTGAGAAGAGGTAATCTGTGATCATATGATTAGAGGAAGACCATATAGGGCTAATCATACTCATTTCACCAGAAAAAAAATGAGTGCATAAACATCTATGACTGGGGTCACAGTTTGACTAACAGATTGCTCTGTGGTTGTGACAGTGTGTTGTCAACCACATGTAGTGGGAACCTCCATTGGAATTGGAGAGGATTTGACTGGGTTACTGTCATGTACATCAGCCTCAAACCTTTGTGCACCTTGCAGAGCACTGTCACATAAATGTGATAAGATTTTCCTTCTTATGATATTGTCATAGGCAATTGTTCTTCTAGCTTTGACTACTAAGACAGCTTCCCGCTAGAGTTATGAGGGGAGTTGTTCCTTCTCGAGGAACCTCCAATTGAATTGGAGAGGATTTAGATAGCTCCCCCTCAGGAGTACTACCCTCAAACCTTTCAGTATGTGAAGACTTTTTGTGCACATGAAGGTGCAAGAGAAACACTTATGAAATATTGATAAACTTTCATGTTTGGTGGATTCTTTTCTTAAACAACAGAACAATCTGGAGATCATCATGAAATTGCTGTCCTTTGTTAAAACATGTGGCTTTTGAGAGTCACCCGAGTGGGATTGTGTTTGAGTTTGTGTTTGTGTTGCTGTGCCTGGGTAAACCACAGTTTGGTTTTGAAGTGTTTTAGCTGCAGTTTTAGCACTAATACCTGTGAATTGATTATTTGAATTCCCTGTTGATGTCTTGTATTAGACCTGTAATGCATTGAACAATTGTATCTCTTTGGAGTTCCATTAGACAAATACATTGTAAGATATTTTAGTTGCAAGCATTATTGCAGAGAAGACAAAATTTAATATAGATATTAGCACATAGTAATTATTACACAAACAAGAGATTTTAAGACAAGAATCAGAACTTTCAGACAAGAATCAGAACTTTCATTAAAAATAGAAACATGGTACATTAAGACATAGATTTAACAAGTAAATCCTAATCCTAGCTACTCTAATTCAGACTCCTTCTTCTCGGCCTCCAACCTCCTTGCCCTGCGCTGGTAAGTTCTGGACATGGAGTATGCAAGAGAGATGATCCTCTCATGCAACTCCAAAGCAGCAAGGCGTTGCTGCTCGGCCACCCTGGCTCGTCTCTCCTGCTCGAAAGAGGCTTCCATCTCAAAGAAAAGAATGTTGATTTGATCATTCCACGAGAGTTCGTAAAAGACCTCAAGTGGAATATCAAAGGGGCTGTAAACAACCCCCTTGAGATGGACACAAAGTTCGATAGGATTAAAATACACTAGATCATCATCCAAATGATGGACCGGTTGCTAAACTCCATGAATAAGTCTGTAGAAGACTGAGGCATCCATTAGAGTGAGAGAGAGAGAGAGATGAACAGGAGGTGAGTTTGAAATTTGATGTTTGTTGAGAGTAAGAGAGTGATGAGTGATAAAGAGTGAGGCGTTTTAATTTATAGAGGGAGTAAAGATAGAAACCAAGAGACTCTTGAGTTGCCCGGATAATAAGAGTAATAATCACATAAGCATTCGTGACAACTAGAAATGACTAGTAACTGTTCCCCATGCAAGTACTCAAGAATATTAGTTTATTTTAAGGGTGGCTATTCCCCATACAAATAAGCACGTACTCCCTACACAAAAAGTAACTCACCCTATCAGCAATCAGTCAGATAAATTTATCACTATCAGCATACTCAAAACAACGCAAATAATGTACTAGTCTACTAACATTGGGCTAACATATTTCCACGTAAGCAAGAAATCATATAAGCATGTAAATGTGTCAATAAGTCAGAGAAATTAGAGACAAAGTATGTCAAAAGTATTTTTATGAACATAATTTATGAATTAAATTTGTTCAGTGTTTCATACTTTTTGCTTCTTTTGATCTGTTATTTATTAAGTTCATATACTGAAGATATGAAGTAATAAATATTCAGTTTACTTAGAATTTTGAGAAATTCCAAGTTAAGATTAATCGAGAAGTCTGGGTATTTATAGAAAAAGTAAAATACTTATCGAGAAATCAAATAAACATTTGATATTAAACTTATCGAGAAGTCAAAGATGATTTATCGAGAACTCTGATAAATGCCCAGTTTGTCCGAAAATGGACTAAAATAATTCTAATTTATTTGAATTGAATCAAATCGAAATCAGAATAAATTTTCCAAAAGTATTTATCTAAAATAATTCATTGATATAAATCATTTTAGTTCTGAGTTATTGATAAGTCTCAAAATATCCTTGTCGAGAACTCTATGAATTAACACTATTAGAGAACTCAACGTGGTCTTATCGATAAGTCATAATAGAGCTTATCGAGAAGTCATTCGAGAAGTCTGTAAATAGACTTATCGAGGACTCACTCGAGAACTCTAAAATGACTTGTCGATAAATCATTTTGACTTATCGAGAACTCAGTTCTCTATACTTTTGAGTACTGCTATTCTGCCTTGTGTTAATTTTACACATTTAAAATGTAAATTAACAACTAAGCAGTTTAATTAGAATTTTTGAAATATTCTAAGTTAATTTTGAGTTTTTAAAAAAGATAAATATACAGAGATTCTGAAATATTTATAATTTATATTTCAGTTAATTTCCAATTAAATCAAACTAGGTTGATTTATCAGAAATTAATCTCCTACAACACATTAGCTGAGTTCTTGCCTTAGGATGACGAATTGAGCATTCCAATTTCACTCACAAGTCTAGTGAAGGTTGCTTAATCCAAAGTTTTAATAAAAATGTCAGCTAATTGTTTCTCTGTTGGAACAAAAATGAGCTCAATGGTACCATTTGCAGCATGTTCCCTGATAAAATGGTACCTAACATCAATGTTCTTTGTTTTAGAATGATTAACTAGATTAGCTACTATGGATATGGCACTAGTATTGTCACACATAATAGGAATTTTGTGTAACACTAGACCATAGTCCATTAGCTGATTTCTAATCTAAAGCACCTGACATAACAACTTCCAGCAGCTATATATTCAGCCTCAGCTGTGGAAGTTGACACATATTGCTGTTTCTTACTATACCAGGATACAAGTCTTTGACCAAGAAATTGACAGCTTCCACTAGTACTTTTCCTATCAACCCTGCATCCAGCAAAATCTGTATCTGTGTATCCAATAGCTCCAAAACCAGTTCCCTTAGGATACCATAATCCCAAGTTTGGAGTTCCCTTTAAGTATCTGAAAATTCTTTTTACAGCCATCAAATGTGATTCCTTTTGATTGGCTTGAAATCTAGCACATAGACAAGTAGCAAACATGATGTCTGGTCTACTAGCAGTCAAATAAAGCAATGATCCAATCATCCCTCTGTAGCTTGAAATATCCACACTCTTGCCTTTCTTGTCTTCATCCAACTTGGTTGCAGTAGACATTGGTGTAGATGCAGGTGAGCTATCCACCATACCAAATTTCTTCAATAAATCATTCACATATTTGGTTTGGCTGATGAAAATATCATCACTTCTTTGACTAACTTGAAGGCCAAGGAAGTAACTCAATTTTCCCATCATGCTCATTTCATACTCACTCTGCATTAGCCTAGAGAATCTTTGACAAAGCTTTTCATTTATAGATCCAAAGATGATATCATCCACATAGATTTGAACTAGGATCATATCTTCACCATGCTTCTTGTAGAAGAGAGTCTTATCAATAGTACCTCTAGTAAAACCATGTTTGAGTAAAAATTCTGACAGTGTGTTATACCAGGCTCTAGGTGCCTGTTTCAGTCCATATAGAGACTTGAGCAATTTGTAAACAAAGTTAGAGAATTCTGGATCTTCAAAACCAGGTGGCTGTTGCACATAGACTTCTTCTTCTAATTCACCATTATGAAAAGCACTCTTGACATCCATTTGATACACCTTGAAATTTGAGTGTGCAGCAAATGCCAGAAAAATTCTTATTGCTTCTAGTCTTGCAACAGGAGCAAAAGTCTCATCATAGTCAATTCCCTCTTCTTGTGACTAGCCTTTAGCAACCAGCCTTGCTTTGTTTCTAGTAACAATTCCATTTTCATCCATTTTGTTCCGTTACACCCACTTAGTTCCAATTATGCTTTTATTCTTTGGTGCAGGAACTAATTTCCAGACTTTGTTTCTCTCAAACTGATTCAGCTCCTCCTGCATAACACATATCCAATCAGGATCTAATAGGGCTTCTTCAGTTTTCTTGGGCTCTACTTGAGATAGAAAATATGCATGTAGGCATTCATTAGCAGTTGCACTTCTAGTTCTCACACCAGCTGAGGGATCACCAATAATAGCTTCTACTGTATGACTCATATCCCACTTTCTAGTGTGTGTCTGTTGACTAGTGTCTTCATTATTTTCTTCAGTATTACCATGACTGTTATTTCCATTCTCTTCTTCTCCCCCTGAGTTTGTGCCGTCAAATTCAGGTGTCTGAAGAGAGCTTTCATTCCCATGATTTTGTTCAGAGGTCTCTTCATTTGTCACTTGTTGTGCCACAACTTCATCTTCCTCATCAGAATCACTATCAATGGTTAGATTTTCAAATGCAAGGGCTTCAACATCATTTACATCAAGGCATTTCAAGCCTGGACACTTGTCATCATCAAAAGTCACATCTGTTCCATAATTTTCTTATAATCAATCACATAAACTTTGTAGGCTGTTCTTTCCAATGAATATCCCAGAAAAATTGCTTCAAAAACTTTAAAGTCAAATTTTCCCACATATTCAGAGTTGTCTTTTAGAATATAACACTTGCTTCCAAACACATATAGATGCTTCACTGTAGGCTTCCTGTTAGATTTGATTGAGTAAGGTGATTTGCCATGAGCTTTGTTTATGAGATATCTGTTTTGAGTGTAGCATGCAGTATTAACAGCCTCTTCCCAAAAACTAGTTGGCAACTGAGCATCTTGTAGCAAGGTTCTAGCAGCTTCAACCAATGTTCTATTTTTCCTCTCAACTACTCCATTCTGTTGAGGTGTTCTAGCTGCTGAAAATTCTTGAACAATGCCTTTGCTTTTACAGAATTCACTTAATGTTGAATTTCTGAATTCTGTTCCATTATCACTCCTCAATCTTTTCACACTAATTTCTCCTTCAGCTTGCTTCTCAATTTTCTTGATATGCTCAATTATAATGTTTGGAGTTTCATCTTTAGAATACATGAACTCAACCCAAGTGTATCTTGAAAAATCATCAACCATGACAAGGGCATATTTAATCCTTGAAATGGACAAGACATTTACTGGCCCAAACAAGTCCATGTGAATAAGTTGCAGAGGTGCACTTATAGAATTCACAGATTTTGACTTGTGACTTGATCTTTTCATCTTTCCTTTCTGACAAGCTTCAGAAACTTCCAGTTGAGCAAATTCCAGACTGGGCATGTCTCTCACAAGCTCCTTCTTGACTAAGGTGTTGATTACTTTGAAATTCAAGTGAGATAGCTTCTTATGCCAGAATTTGCTTTGCTCTTCTGATGCCTTGGTGTAGAAACAACACACTCCATCCTTATTTGTTGAGTCTAAGTCTGCAACAAACAAGCTTTCCTTTCTTACTCCTTTAAGAGCAATTTCACCAGTCTTTTTGCTAATAAAAGCACAATCTTCTTTGTTGAAAACAACTTGAAAACCTCTGTCTGCAAATTGACTAACACTTAGGAGATTTACTTTTAATCCAGCAACTAGTGCTACATCTTCCATGACAACATTTCCAGAAACAATCTTGCCATATCCCATTGTGAATCCTTTGTTGTTGTCTCCAAAGGTCACCAAGGGGCCAGCCATCTCCTCAAATTGTGATAGCAGGGCCTTATCACCTGTCATATGCCTGGAACATCCACTATCAATGATCCATATGACCTTCTTTCCTTTGCCCTGCACAGAATGAGGATTAAGTGTGTTTAGCTACCCAAGCTGTGTTGGGCACTTTCTTCTTGTTAACTGGTTTTGCAGAAGTAGAATGAGAATTTTCAGATAAAATGGAATTCATAGACTGTTGAGCATTTTCCCTTTTTGATATAGAACCAACTTTTGATTCTATGAGATCAATTCTCAATTTGTGGCAACTCTTCATCACTTTCATGTTGCAGGGAATGCAGTCAAACTTGTCACAGAATGAATAGGGATCATTAGCTTTAGCTTCATTGTACTTGCAGACTCCTTCAGGTGGATTACTAACAATCTTTTTACAAAGATGAGTTAGGTGATTCATAGATCTACAATTCTCACACCTCTTTTTATGAGCATATGCAACATAAGCAAAATTATTGCTTTTGTTTATCCAAATCTTTCCATTTCTATTCTTCTTTTTCTTTTAGACCTGTTCAGCTTTAATCTCCTTCACGAGCTCCTTAGTTTCTTGATTGGCTTTTGGTGTTTCAACAGAGATGGAAGACTGAGTTGTCTCATCATTTTTCTTTTCCTTGTCCTCATCAGCTATCTCATGTTTGATGATCAACTCTTCTTTACTGAAGTTCACTTCACATGCCTTGAACAAAGGTGATTCAACTTTCTTCAAAATGATTGGAACATCCTCAATTTCAGTTGATTTTCCTTTGTCACTGACAGACTTCTTTTTTTTGTTCAAACCCTCATAATCAAGACCAATGGCAATGTTTGCACATGGCTTGTTCTTTTCATGATATTGGCCAATCAAATCAGAAGCATTTTTAAAGGATTTCAGCTTCACTTCATTCTTCTCCAGCCTTTCTCTCAATATTGCTTCAATTTCACTTGCACACTTTAATTTGTTCCTTAAGTATGCATTTTCTTGCTTAGCAGTATCAAGCTCAACTAACAATAATTCAGTCTCTTGTTCTTCACCCTCAAGTTTTTCATTGATTTTTTCAATCTGCTAACTTCCTCATTTGCAGCAACCATGCTTGTATGAATGTGGAACATTTCTGTGCTCATCTTTTCAATAGTTTCCTTATATTGACTCACATTTAAATCAATTGTGGTAAGAGTTGGTACCTGTGATTTAGATGATGAAGAGTCTCCTTGCTCCAAGGCCATGAGTGCATAGTTTCCAACTTCTTCATCTTTATCATTATCTGAATCATCCCATCTTTTACCCTCAGCAATATAAGCTTTCCCTTGTTGCTTCTATAGAAGAGCATCATACTTTGCTTCCAATTCAAGATAGGCTTTGTCTTTCTTTGCCTTCTTGGGTTTCCTACATTCTGTAGCAAAATGGCCCAACTCATCACAATTAAAGCACCTTATGCTTGATCTATCAACATATCCAGTTTTGTAGCCAGTTTTGCTATCAGAAGTGTACTTCCCTTTTCCTTTCCAGCTGCTGTCTTTGTTGAAGAACTGTCCTTTGCTCTTGAAGAATCTTGGTTTCTTCACTCTAATGTTAGAGAATTTTCTAGCCAAGTAAGCCATTTATTTGTCTAGCTCATCAAGCTCATCAAGAGTGTAGAATTCATCTTCTTCATCCAATTCCAGTATGACTTGCTCTTTAGTGTCATTGACTCTTTTCTCACTTGTAGAAACTTCTAGAGTTTAGGATCTTTGCTCATCATTAGATGTTTGGCCATTATTCACAATTAAGAGTTGGTACCTGTGATTTAGATGATGAAGAGTCTCCTTGCTCCAAGGCTATGAGTGCATAGTTTCCAACTTCTTCATCTTCATCATTATCTAAATCATCCCAACTTTTACTGTCACACCCCAACTTAAACAGCAAATTAAATATAACTATTACAACATTTAATAATAAATAAACATACCCAAATCCAAGATCTTACAGTTTAGGGTTTGGAACAGCCCAACACTACCATCTATTACAACTGATTTTAAATACCGAGTCCTCACACAAACTACTATCACTTATTCTACCTGAGCTCGAACATAGGCATCAGCATCACCGGTCTTACGGGCAGTCTGCTTGAATCTAATAATAGCTGCTAGCTGTAATATCAGGGTAAAGCAAGGAGTGAGCCAAATGCTCAACAAGTGCTAAACAATACGATACAAAACATAAATCGAGATATATATTAAAGAATGTCAATGGGAGGAAATGCCCAATGATAATAAGAGATAAAACTTTGGGTGATGGCATCATTTTCTTGGTATAAAAAAAATCATATCTTAATCAAAATTATTTTATGATGCTACGGATTACAGCCGGTGATCAGCCGCGAAGTAATCCCGAACCTCGCTGGGTTCTAAAACATTAATGGGAATCCCTAGGCAACTTTTAAGCCTAATATAAGTGTGGAAATGACTCGCGTCTCAGTCCAGATCCACTATTCAAAGAAAACATTTATCCCCCTTTGGGACTGAAAACCCACATTTTATTTATTTCAAAAACTGATGCCGATTTATAACAAAATCTCTTTTACAGTAAACATTTTTTTTTATTAAGGGATTATAGATCAACTCGTAACACGGGAAATATGGTGCTGAATCTCAGGGCCATGATTTACAAAACTATACTCTATTAAAGTAACTGAATGGTTTTCATATATCAAAGATTGGACAAGGGGATTAAGTGAGGCTATTGGATATTATAAAGGGTAATGTCAAATTGGGCTTAAAGCAATGGTTTCTCATCAGGGTTCAAGTGCTGGATCATCAAGAAGATAAGCTTCATGAATACTAAGGGTGTTAAGGTATGCAGAAATGATCTTTAACTCAGGATATATCAGAATTGTCAAGCTTCAGGATAAGAGAGAGGGGTATCAATCAATGAGGAATCACTTTGATAAGTATCTGGCTTTTAGGGTTCAAGGTAATGTTCTATAGGGATTCAAGTATCAGGATGAGATATCAATACTTAGGAATCATCAGCATGTTAATCAAGAGAATCAACCAAGAGTTATAACTACCCTTTCTTTTATCCTGGCATTCGAATTATTTTAATATACTATCATGATAAGACCACTTTGCAATACGTACTCGAGGGTTCATGGCATTTTTATATAATTCAAAGATAAACATAAGATACGCTTAATTTAATATATCAAATGACACAGGATAGTTGCAGCAATGTATGAACTATTAGCAGTAATTATGAAGGACAAGTTGAATCACTTGCCTTGAGAAAGGCTGGTTTGGTCTGACTGGTAGGAGCAACTGGAGCTTCACTCGACCTTTATGGCAAGTTTTCCCTCGTCTCGAGATCTTACATAAATAATAATAATCCTTATTATAATATATTCTCACCAACTTAACCTATTTACAACCCGAATTTAAACACGGATGGTACTTAGGCCTATATGCACTTAATTTATATCCACCTTTAATTTATAGTTGCACACACATAGCCACATAATCACATATCATATATTAATACCAAATAACACCATATACACCATAATGCAACACTAGGTTTGGATGATCTCGATCCCCCAACTTAAGTCACTTGGTCGCTAAACTAGACAAAGTCTTCTAAGTTTGGCTTCCTAACTCGATGTGCCTTTACTAAACTATCCAAGACCTATTGACCCTCACTTGTGCCTTTTATTCTACTGACCTTATAATATCTTACAACTATGGTGGTTAACCAAGACCTCACTCCTAAGTGTTCTAAAACTATGTGATGAGTGAAAGTGTTCACTGGTGCAAATTTCAGAATGACATCTATGGTTTCTTGAGTGCATTTGACACCCTTAAACTATAGGTTTTCCTTCAAAACTCTTACACAAGACTCTTCTTACCTAAGGGCATCTCCCAAACTTGATGTGGCTCAAGGGCCTGGCTTGGGCCTTCTTGGGCCTAAGCTCAAAGTCCATGGTTCCCCTGTTTTCCTGGGCAGAAAACACCCTAACTTGAATTAACTTGTGACACATGGTTCTAACTCATATCCTATGAAATATTGTTGGAAAAATTTCTCTGATACTCCCCTAACTAAGGCCCAACAGGGCCTAATGAGGGCCTACCCATGACATGGTCAAATCTCCCTATTTCTAAGTTGCAACAAAACTGTCCCCTGCTGGACAGATTTTGTTATTCTACTTGTGCACCTAACCAAATGACATGAAAACCTCCAACCAACACCTAAAACCTTTTATATACTCCCAATACTAACTTCTGGTGGCTTGGGCCTCAAAGTGCACATCAATGACATGGTCAAAACTCACTCTAAACCTCAGGGTACTAAACTGATTTTCTGCAGAAATTATAACTCTCCTTTCTCCAAGGTTTTGACTTGATAAACTCAACCACCAACAACCCAGTACCCAAACCAAGACTTAAACATGGTGATCTACTAAACTAACTCCCTTATACTCAAAATAATCTTGGTGGAGATCATCCTTACCTAAGGTGCAATCATGGCAAAACAAAAGAAACCACATTTCACAACTCACAAATCATCAAGTTTTTGAAATAACAAGTTATGCATTTTATAAAAGATATACACGACTTATTACCATGCATCAAGAAGCATTAATCAATATTAACACATTATTCCTACTGAAATTAAAGCTTACTAATAAAATCTTTCCAAATGATCAAAATCTTATAACATTCTAAGTGAAATCCACATGCATGCATGTCTTCGAGTTTTGCAAGCCAAACAACATGTTTTATAAATATGTTTTACCAAGAAATTTACATGCAAGCCTAGCATGAGCTATATCTAGATGATCACTTAGCATGCAAGGAGTTTCATCAAATTTTTACTACAAAATTCAAGCCATTATCACATAAACATGCAAAAATTGAACAAAGCAACAAGAATGGTCTCAAGAACCATTCATTCGGCTCCCCTATGGTCGTGGCCGAATGAAATGGAAGGGAATGGCCATTTAACATCAAGAGTTTCCTTCTCAAGACTTGGAACTTCACCATTCCTTGTAGTCCTCTCAAAAACAACCTTAAACACACAAGAATCAAGGTTGTACTTTTAGTTTCAACTAAAATCTTAACATGCAACCTTAAAACTTAAACTTTCTACTCAAAACTCTTTGAAATATATGTGATCATGGTATGGGAAGTAACATTTACTTGTGTAGGAGGTTGGAACTTGATTAAGAAAGAAATAAAATGGGGAGGGGGTAGTTTCGGCTGAAAAGCCGAGAGTGAGGGGGTAGGAGCCGAGAGTGAGAGAGAGGAGGGAGAGAAGAAAGAGTGTGGTGTGGGTGATGTGTGAAATGATCATGTCTTTTACTTGTTTTATGGTTTTTGTTTTGACAAATGTGAGTGGGAATAGGAATTGACATGACTACCCTTCCACTTATACTTGGATCATTTTGCATGCAAAGGTAAAGGAGGAATTTGGCTAGAAAAATAAGAGTTAGTGGGGTGGTAATTGTCTCTTTAGCCCTTTTGGATTGAATAGAAAGGATTTGCATGCAAGGATAACTATGTCATTTGCTAATTATAACAATTAACATTTATAAAGATTTATTTTTGTAAAATAAATTACAAGTTCAAAAATTATAAAATTTATACCATAAAATAATTTGGATTTTTAGAAATTTTATAAAACTACTTTTGAAATTTGTGAACAAAATAACTTTTAAAGAGAAATTTATTCAAGGTTTAAAATATTCCTTATAAATCAAAAATGAAAGAAATAAATAAACTTTTGCTTTGAAAATTCATATACCACATAACGAAAATTTAAGACGCAGAGTTCTCATTCACACAAGCATACAATAGTTGCATATATTGGCATTCAGCTTTTAAAGTTGTACTAAATTTACAATTAATATTACACAGAAATGCCGGTTGTAACAGATGAGGATACCGGGAACGCATATCAGACTCTAACTCCCTAGTCGATTCTTCGACCTTAGGGTTCCTCCAAAGTACTTTTACTAATTTTACTGACTTATTTCTAAGACTCTTCTCTTGCCAGTCGAGTATTTTGACAGGTTGCTCCACAAATGACAGGTCTGCCTGAATTTCTACTGGTTCATATTCTATTACATGGCTAGCATCAGGATTGTACTTCTTAAGCAATGACACATGGAACACATTATGCACGTGCTGATACTGAGGTGGTAAGGCCAACTCGTAGGCCACCTTCCCTACTTGACTCAAAATTTCAAAAGGACCTATGTATCTAGGTGCTAACTTCCCTTTCTTGCCAAATCTAGACAACCCTTTTCTAGGTGACACCTTCAATAAAACAGCTTCGCCAATTTAGAATTGAACATCCTTACGTGCCGGACCGCATACTTCCTCTGTCTATCTTGAGCAACAAGTAGCCTTTTCTAAATTAACTTGACTGAGTCATGCAATTGTTGTACCAATTCCGAGCCGAGAATCCTTCCTTCTCCTACTTCATCCCAACTTGTTGGTGATCTACATTTTTGCCCGTACAAAGCTTCATATGGTGGTATGCCGATATTGGAATGATAGCTATTGTTGTAAAAGAATTCAATAAACGGCAAGTGGTCATCCCAACTTCCTGCAAAATCGATTGCACAACTGCGTAACATGTCTTCGATTGTTTGAATTATCCTTTCGCTTTGTCCATCAGTCTGCGGGTGGTACGCCGTGCTCATATTTAATTTCGTGCCAAGACATTCTTGAAATTGCATCCAAAATCTTGAGTTAAATCGGGGATCTCTGTCTGAAACTATTGATACAGGTACTCCATGCCTTAGTACGATTTCGCGCACATACAAATGAACCAATTTGTCTAATGACGACTTCTCGTTAATTGGAAGGAAATGCGCTGACTTTGTAAGACGGTCAACTATAACCCATATAGCGTCATGCCCGGATTTCGTTCGCGGTAGTCCTACTATAAAGTCCATAGCGATATTTTCCCATTTCCATTCTGGAATCTTTAGGGGCTGAATTAATCCGCTTGGTCGTTGATGTTCTGCCTTCACTTTCTGACAAGTATAACACTTCGCAACCCATTCCGCTACGTCTCGCTTCATATTTGGCCACCAAAAGTTTTTCTTTAAGTCCCGATACATCTTGGTACTTCCCGGGTGGATTGAAAATTTCGAATTGTGGGCTTCGTGTAGGATCTTATTCTTTATTTCAGGTACATGAGGAATCCATATTCTGGAAGAAAACCTTAGTATCCCTTGCTCATCCCTTTGAGTATTAATCTCCTCTCCAGATAACTGATTCTTCTCTTTCTCCATTACTTCTTCTTGACATTTCTTTATCTTTTCCACTAGTGTTGGCTGAAAAGTCATTGCATAACAAACTTCTTCAACTTTTCCACAATCACAAAGTTCCAGTTCAAATCTCTTGATTTCTTCAGATAATTCCTTTGATGTTGTCATCATATTTAGTCTCTCCTTCCTACTTAGAGCATCGGCCACAACATTCGCCTTTCCAGGATGGTCATTTATCGAACAGTCATAGTCCTTGATCAATTCCAGCCATCTCCTCTACCTCATATTGAGCTCCTTCTGAGTGAAAATGTACTTTAAACTCTTGTGATCCGTGTAGATTTCACACTTTTCTCCGTAGAGGTAATGTCTCCAAATCTTAAGTATGAACACTATGGCGGCTAGTTCCAAGTCATGCGTCGGGTACTTCAACTCATGCAGTTTCAACTGTCTTGACGCATACGTGATCACCTTACTGTGTTGCATTAACACACAACCCAATCCCTTATGTGAAGCGTCGCTGAATATCACAAAGTTTCCTTGGTCATCTGGAAGTACTAACACCGAAGCTGTTACCAATCTCTGCTTCAACTCTTGAAAGCTATCCTCACATTCTGCACTCCATTCAAACTTTTGATTCTTTCTGGTTAACTTGGTCAATGGCATGGCGACTTTCGAAAAATTCTTGACGAACCTTCTATAGTATCCTGCCAACCCTAGAAAACTTCGCACTTCCGTAGGAGTCTTTGGCCTCTCCCAACTTATAACTGCCTCAATCTTTGCCGGATCCACTTTAACTCCTTCATTTCCAATGACATGCCCCAAAAATAGAACTTCCTTTAACCAAAACTCACATTTGGTAAACTTGGCATACAACTTCTCTTGACGAAGTATTTCCAATGCTATCCAGAGGTGCTGTTTATGTTCTTCTTCCAACTTAGAATAAATAAGGATGTCATCAATGAATACCACGACAAACTTGTCCAAATACTTCTTAAATACTCGATTCATCAGATCCATAAATGTGGCCAGAGCGTTGGTCAATCCAAACGGCATTACTAGGAATTCATAATGCCCATATCTGGTCCTAAATGCTGTCTTGGGAATATCTTCTTCTTTGATCTTTAATTGATGGTATCCCGTTCTCAAGTCAATCTTTGAAAAGCACTTTGCTCCTTTCAGCTGATCAAAAAGGTCATCTATTCTTGGTAGCGGGTAGCGGTTCTTGATCGTTACCTTAATCAACTCTCGATAATCTATGCATAGTCGCATACTCCCCTCTTTCTTCTTGACAAACAGAATAGGTGCTCCCTGTGGCGACGTACTTGGCCGTATCACTCCTTTATCTAACAATTCTTGTAGCTGGCTCACCAACTCTTTCATTTCTGCTGGTGCCATCCTATATGGGGCCTTTGAAACTGGTTCCGTGCCTGGAGCAAGGTTGATCTCGAACTCGATTTGTCGATCTGGTGGTAAGCCTGGTAGTTTGTCTGGAAACACATCGGGAAACTCGTTAACTACGGGGATATCTTCTATGTTGGGGTTGCCCTTTTCTGAATCCACTACATACGCTAGGAACGACTCACAACCTTTTCTAAGTAGCTTCTTAGCCTGAACGATTGTGAGAAATAGTTGTTCTTGCCTCTGCCCCTTAAATACTACCTTCTCTCCACTCTTCGCCTTTAAATACACTTTCTTGGTCTTACAATTAATCTGAGCGTTATTTTCTCCTAACCAATCCATGCCTAAAATTATATCAAACTCTCCCAACTTGAAGAGTATCAAGTCGGCTGAAAACTTATACCCCGAAATATCAATTTCACACTTCGGACAGAATTGATTCACAGGAATCTTCTCTTGGTTCGCAATTACCACATTTACTACCTCGCTCATAATCATTTTATCACATTGAAGCTTATCTACAAAAGTTTTTGATATGAAAGATCTTGTTGCTCCCGAATCAATCAATACTTTAGCTTTGACATTATTGAGTAAAAGTGTACCTGCTATCACCGCATAATTCTGAACAGCATCCTTCATCTTCAGATCAAATATCCTTGCTGTTGCTTGCGGGATTGGTGTAGGTGGTGGAGGTAATGCCAATACCTCAACTGGCACGCTCGCACTGGTGTTTGCCACATTCATCAGAGCTTTGACTGGTCCGGTTGCCTTGCACTCCCTAGCTATGTGTCCAATTTTCCCACACTTGTAGCACGTAACTCCTGGCTTCGGCAACTTGCACTCATTCGCCAAATGTCCCTTCTGATTGTACCTATAGCATGTCATGCTCAACTTATTACACACTCTGGGGTGCCTTCTTCCACAATGCTTACATTCGGGTCTCTGGAATCTGTTTTCTCCAACTTGTCCTTGGCTTGCCTGGTTGTTCCCCTTTCATTCTTGCCTTTTACCCAAATTTCCCTTCTTTTGAAAATTTCCGCCCTTCTAGAATCCGATCCTCTTTACATTCCGATCTCGTGAACTTCTCGCTTCAGACTTTTCTCCATAAAATAGAACCTTCCACTTCTTGTTATCCCTCTCCTTCCTTGACTGCATCCCATTATTCTCAATCAGAGCAGCTTTCTGAACTACTCCGCATAAGTTTCAAGCTCAAACATAGCCACTCAATCTCTGATCCAAGGCTCCAATCCTTGCTGAAATTTCTTCACTTTTTCCTCCTCGGTGCTGGTATACTTTGTCACAAACCTTGACAACTCAGTGAACTTCTTCTCATACTCCAGTACAGTCATGTTCCCTTGCTTCAGCTCCAAAAATTTAAGCTCCATCTGATTCTGCATGTACTAAGGGTAATACTTGTCCAGAAATAACTTCTTAAATCTCTCCCAAGAAACCTGTTGAGTTGCTTCCATAGCTTTTACTGATTCCCACCAATAGATGACTTCGCCCTTCAAGAAGTAAGTAGCATACGGCGTCTTCTGATCGTCTCCTAACTGTACCAACTCAAAAGCCCTTTCCATCTCCTTGATCCATGTGTTAGCTATTACTGGATCCGTGGTATCATGAAATGCAGGTGGATTCACATTCTGAAAAGCCTTGAAAGTGACCATTTGTCTAGGTGGTACTGGTGGTTCAGGCGGTTGGTGTGGTTCACGGTTATCTTGGTTTTCAATTCGCTGTTGAAGAGTTAGTTGTTGTTGGGCTATAGCATTGGTTTGCTGTTGTAAAGTTTCCAGTAGTCGAAGAATATTTGGGTCTGTGATGGATGTGGTTGTTGGGTTCTTTTTTTTTAGGAGGCATGATCCTGAAATAAGAGTTATGTCAAAACATATATGAATAATAAAACAATTCGAGGGTATCGCATGGCATTCTTATTTACATGTGAGATCAGGTTTCAAATTAAGCAGATATGATGATGCATATAAAAGCGTATAATAACAGTTGAGAGCAATTGGAACAATAGAGCATCATTATTGAAATTTAAAGGTCACAATACATGGGATTAGAACAAAGTCTGATTCTAGGATGAACAGGCTTATTTAAAGAAATAACGGAAACAACTGGGAAATTTTACGGAGTCTGATAGTACAACAACATGAAAGGTAAATGGAAAGAACTAAGGCTCCACTCCATCTGAACGGGGCTTGGTAGTCTTTTCCTCTCGAAGCGTCTTCACAATACTTTGGAGCTCATCCGCCACCATCTGAATGACATACTGGCTGGTGCGGTCCCGGTGCGCTGGCATCTCCTCAAGCTTAGTGTTGACGTACTGAACCAAGGTCTCAAGTCTCGCAATCATCTGCTCCTTGGGCTTCCCTTCATAGTTTCGGTTGTCCGGGTACACGTTCTTCAGTCGGTCTATCAGTCGGTCGTACTTTCCCTGAAGCATATCAAACTCGCGCCTCAACTCAGCATACACGGTGAAAGCAATAGTGTCGTCCGAACCAGAGGATGACGAGGAATGCGTCCTTTGCTGACAAACCAATAAGAGGAGTATTAATAATAAACTTACTTAACCTACTCTCTCGCATATTATCTATAACCTACACATATACCCTTTAACCGATTTGGGCTGTCCAGGGACTCTAAACCGTAGCTCTGATACCAAAACCTGTCACACCCCAACTTAAACAGCAAATTAAATATAACTATTACAACATTTAATAATAAATAAACATATCCAAATCCAAGATCTTACAGTTTAGGGTTTGGAACAGCCCAACACTACCATCTATTACAACTGATTTTAAATACCGACTCATCACACAAACTACTATCACTTATTCTAGCTGAGCTCGAACATAGGCATCAGCATCACAGGTCTTACGGGTAGTCTGCTTGAATCTAACCATAGCTGCTAGCTGTAATATCAGGGTAAAACAAGGAGTGAGCCAAATGCTCAACAAGTGCTAAACAATATGATACAAAACATAAATCGAGATATATATTAAAGAATGTCAATGGGAGGACATGACCAATGATAATGAGAGATAAAACTTTGGGCGATGGCATCATTTTGTTGGTATAAAAAAAATCATATCTTAATCAAAATTATTTTATGACGCTACGGATTACAGCCGGTGATCAGCCGCGAAGTAATCCCGAACCTCGCTGGGTTCTAAAACATTAATGAGAATCCCTAGGCAACTTTTAAGCCTAATATAAGTGTGGAAAGGACTCGCGTCTCAGTCCAGATCCACTATTCAAAGAAAACATTTATCCCCCTTTGGGACTGAAAACCCACATTTTATTTATTTCAAAAACTGATGCCGATTTATAACAAAATCTCTTTTACAGTAAACATTTTTTTTATCAAGGGATTATAGATCAACTCGAAACACGGGAAATATGGTGCTGAATCTCAGGGCCATGATTCACAAAACTATACTTTATTAAAGTAATTGAATGGTTTTCATATATCAAAGATTGGACAAGGGGATTTAGTGAGGCTATTGGATATTATAAAGGGTAATGCCAAATTGGGCTTAAAGCAATGGTTTCTCATCAGGGTTCAAGTGCTGGATCATCAAGAAAATAAGCTTCATGAATACTAAGGGTGTTAAGGTATGCAGAAATGATCTTTAACTCAGGATATATCAGAATTGTCAAGCTTCAGGATAAGAAAGAGGGGTATCAATCAATGAGGAATCACTTTGATAAGTATCTGGCTTTTAGGGTTCAAGGTAATGTTCTATAGGGGTTCAAGTATCAGGATGAGATATCAATACTTAGGAATCATCAGCATGTTAATCAAGAGAATCAACCAAGAGTTATAACTACCCTTTCTTTTATCCTGGCATTCGAATTACTTTAATATACTATCATGATAAGACCACTTTGCAATACGTACTCGAGGGTTCATGGAATTTTTATATAATTCAAAGATAAATATAAGATACGCTTGATTTAATTTATCAAATGACACAGGATAGTTGCAGCAATGTATGAACTATTAGCAGTAAATATGAAGGACAAGTTGAATCACTTGCCTTGAGAAAGGCTGGTCTGGTCTGACTGGTAGGAGCAACTGGAGCTTCACTCGACCTTTATGGCAAGTTTTCCCTCATCTCGAGATCCTACATAAATAATATTAATCCTTATTATAATATATTCTCACCAACTTAACCTATTTACAACCCGAATTTAAACACGGATGGCACTTAGGCCTATATGCACTTAATTTATATTCACCTTTAATTTATAGTTGCACACACATAGCCACATAATCACATATCATATATTAATACCAAATAACACCATATACACCATAATGCAACACTAGGCTTGGATGATCTCGATCCCCCAACTTAAGTCACTTGGTCGCTAAACTAGACAAAGTCTTCTAATTTTGGCTTCCTAACTCGATGTGCCTTTACTAAACTATCCAAGTCCTATTGACCCTCACTTGTGCCTTTTATTCTACTGACCTTATACTATCTTACAACTATGGTGGTTAACCAAGACCTCACTCATAAGTGTTCTAAAACTATGTGATGAGTGAAAGTGTTCACTGGTGCAAATTTCAGAATGACATTTATGGTTTCTTGAGTACATTTGACACCATTAAACTATAGGTTTTCATTCAAAACTCTTACACAATACTCTCCTGACCTATGGGCATCTCCCAAACTTGATGTGGCTCAAGGGCCTGGCTTGGGCCTTCTTGGGCCTAAGCTCAAAGTCCATGGTTCCCCTGTTTTCCTAGGCAGAAAACACCCTAACTTGAATTAACTTGTGACACATGGTTCTAACTCATATCCTATGAACTATGGTTGGAAAAACTTCTCTGACACTCCCTCTAACTAAGGCCCAACAGGGACTAATGAGGGCCTACCCATGACATGGTCAAATCTCCCTATTTCTAAGTTGCAACAAAACTGTCCCCTGCTGGACAGATTTTGTTATTCTACTTGTGCACCTAACCAAATGATAAGCAAACCTCCAACCAACACCTAAAACCTTTTATATACTCCCAATACTAACTTCTGGTGGCTTGGGCTTCAAAGTGCATATAAATGACATGGTCAAAACTCACTCTAAACCTCAGGGTACTAAACTGATTTTCTGCAGAAATTATAACTCTCCTTTCTCCAAGGTTTTGACTTGATAAACTCAACCACCAACAACCCAATACCCAAAACAAGACTTAAACATGGTGATCTACTAAACTAACTCCCTTATACTCAAAATAATCTTGGTGGAGATCATCCTTACCTAAGGTGCAATCATGGCAAAACAAAAGAAACCACATTTCACAACTCACAAATCTTCAAGTTTTTGAAACAACAAGTTATGCATTTTATAAAAGATATACATGACTTATTACCATGCATCAAAAAACATTAATCAATATTAACACATTATTCCTACTGAAATTAAAGCTTACTAATAAAATCTTTCCAAATGATCAAAATCTTATAACATTCTAAGTGAAATCCACATGCATGCATGTCTTCGAGTTTTACAAGCCAAACAACATGTTTTCTAAATATGTTTTACCAAGAAATTTACATGCAAGCCTAGCATGAGCTATATCTAGATGATTACTTAGCATGCAAGGAGTTTCATCAAATTTTTACTACAAAATTCAAGCCATTATTACATAAACATGCAAAAATTGAACAAAGCAACAAGAATGGTCTCAAGAACCATTCATTCGGCTCCCCTATGGTCATGGCCGAATGAAATGGAAGGGAATGGCCATTTAACATCAAGAGTTTCCTTCTCAAGACTTGGCACTTCACCATTCCTTGTAGTCCTCTCAAAAATAACCTTAAACTCACAAGAATCAAGGTTGTACTTTGAGTTTCAACTAAAACCTTAACATGCAACCTTAAAACTTAAAATTTCTACTCAAAACTCTTTGAAATATATGTGATCATGGTATGGGAAGTAACATTTACTTGTGTAGGAGGTGGGAACTTGATTGAGAAAGAAAGAAAATAGGGAGGGGGTGGTTTCGGCTGAAAAGCCGAGAGTGAGGGGGTAGGAGCCGAGAGTGAGAGAGAGGAGGGAGAGAAGAAAGAGTGTGGTGTGGGTGATATGTGAAATGATCATGTCTTTTACTTGTTTTATGGTTTTTGTTTTGAAAAATGTGAGTGGGAATAGGAATTGACATGACTACCCTTCCACTTATACTTGGATCATTTTGCATGCAAGGGTAAATGAGGAATTTGGCTAGAAAAATAAGAGTTAGTGGGGTGGTAATTGTCTCTTTAGCCCTTTTGGATTGAATAGAAAGGATTTGCTTGCAAGGACAACTATGTCATTTTCTAATTATAACAATTAACATTTATAAAGATTTATTTTTGTAAAATAAAATACAAGTTCAAAAATTATAAAATTTATACCATAAAATAATTTGGATTTTTAGAAATTTTATAAAACTACTTTTGAAATTTGTGAACAAAATAACTTTTAAAGAGAAATTTATTCAAGGTTTAAAATATTCCTTATAAATCAAAAATGAAAGAAATAAATAAAATTTTGCTTTGAAAATTCATATACCACATAACGAAAATTTAAGACGCAGAGTTCTCAATCACACAAGCATACAATAGTTGCATATATTGGCATTCGGCTTTTAAAGTTGTACTAAATTTACAATTAATATTACACAGAAATGCCGGTTGTAACATTTACCCTCAACAATATAAGATTTCCCTTGTTGCTTCTTTAGAAGGGCATCATACTTTGCTTCCAATTCAAGATAGGCTTTGTCTTTCTTTGCCTTTTTGGGTTTCTACATTCTATAGCAAAATGGCCCAACTCATCACAGTTAAAGCACCTTATGCTTAATCAATCAACAGCTCCATTTTTGTATCCAGTTTTCGTATCAGAAGTGTACTTCCCTTTTCCTTTCTAGCAGCTGTCTTTATTGAAGAACTGTCCTTTGCTCTTGAAGAATCTTGGTTTCTTCACTTATTGTTAGAGAATTTTCTAGCCAAGTAAGCCAATGATTTGTCTAGCTCATCAAGCTCATCAAGAGTGTAGAATTCATCTTCTTTATCCAATTCCAGTATGACTTGCTCTTTAGTGTCATTGACTCTTTTATCACTTGTAGAAACTTCTGGAGTTTGGGATCTTTGCTCATCATTAGAGGTCTGGCCATCATTCATAATTAGTGCACTTAAGCCGTCCAGTACATATCCTTGACCAGCCCTTAATGATTTCTTTGGATCATTTCAAGTTCATAAGTTTTCAGAATCCCATAGAGCACTTTCCAGTGTGATTCTACTCAAATCTCTTCCTTCTCTGATTGTAGAGATCTTTTGTTCCAAATGATCATGGAGAGTAAGCAAGAACTTTAAATTCACTTCTTCGACATCATAAAATTTATCATGAAGCTGCAAGTCATGTATCGGCTTATTAAACCTTTCAAACACATCAGTAATACCCTCCTTTGGTTTAGCTATAAAACCCTCATACTGAGAAATCAATATCCTTCTTTGATTTGACCTAACCTCCTCAGTTCCTTTATAGAGTATCTCAATCTTTTCCCAGATCTGTTTAGCAGTGTCACAGTTGATAATGTTATTATACATTACATTATCAAGTGATCAATTAGTATCAGTTGCGAAGCACTGTCTAGGGAAACTTTCTCTCTTTCAGGTTCAGTATACTCAGAGGGATCTTTAGGAGCATAATGAGCTGGAATAACCATATCTCCATCTGTGGTTTCCTCAACTCTAACCACAGGAGTGAAGGGCCCATTCTTGAGGATACCAATGTAAAGATGATTGGCCATTCTTATAAAAAGCAACATTTTCTTTTTCCATAAAGTGTAGTTGGCCTTATCAAAGGGAGGAATCTTGATACTACTGATTTTCTGTGTATTCACTTTTCCAAGATCTAATCTGCTTACTTTCAGATTTTGCTCTGATACCACTTGTTAGATATGAATATAACACAGAGGGGGGGGGGTAAATGTGTTTTGACTTAAATGTTTAATTTTTGATCGACTTTGGCTTTAGCAGTTGGTTGTTGTCAATGATTTAGTAGAATAGATGTTAAACATGAATAACTATGTAAATATGTAAAACAAAGATCTTCAAAACTCACTTAATTTTATATTAAAAATCAAGCAGTGTTTTGCTACAAAATCTCTAAGTTCTTGATTTAGAACTTAGCTTCTTTCTTGAGAGAGAATACAAGATTTTCTATCTTGATTATTTTTTTTCTGACTTAGGACCAGTGTTAACTTTATAACTCAATTAACTGCTGGTTTACACAGTGTGTAATAAATATGCTATTAGCTTTTCTAAACTGTCACTTGTCATTTCTATTTATAGAAAAGCAAATCTTCCATTTCTGGCTTAGCATATCTTTAGCATCCCGTGTTTACTTTAATCTCCTCTGTCAGTTAATCTTTGTCATTGATCTTGCACATCTCTCAAGCTGCTTTTTGTAGACTTATCAATCCAGCTGTGTGAATTGTTTGTTGATTTGCAACCTTGGATATTAATCTGTTCTGTAATTCTGTACTTAGAGAAATTTCTTCACTTTGAGATCTCCAATTAAGCTGTAGAGAACTCGACATCTCGATAGGCATGTTGGCTTGTCAATATCTCTGAAACTTCATTGTTGACTTGACTTATCGATAACTCTGAGTTCTCTAGTGAATTTTGGTTTATCGATAACTCAGAGTTCTCTAATGAACTTTGGCTTATCGATAACTCAGAGTTCTCTAATGAATGTATACTTGTCGATATCTCTGAGTTCTCGAATGGGTATCTGACTTATCGATATCTCCAATAGCATTTCCTGATTTCTCGATAGACAATTCCTAAGTTCTCGATAGGCAATTTCTGAGTTCTCGAATGTCTATTCCTGAGTTCTCGATAGGTCTTTCTGAGTTCTCGAATGACTTCTCTATAACACTAATTCTGTGACTTGTAAAGATCTTGACTTAAAATGTTTTTCACCAAACAAAATTATTCAACTCCAAGCTTCTTCAAAATTCTTCTGAGGCATAACCTTCTTAATCTTCTTCCAGATAGAATTCTTAGGTTTGACACTGTTTAGGGAAAAATGCTCCGATCTGCTCCATTTACATTTTACAGACATTAAGTGTTACAAGTATGAATTACAGATTAAGGTTACAATACAACTAATCTTAGGGTTGTCAGTATGACTTAGTCTTGTTATGATACAGGCATGTCTTGCACAACAATTACGTTTAAGGGGAAAGTTAAGCGTACCGGGAACGTGAGTTAAGAAACTAATTAAGGTTTTGGTTTTGGATTGTAGATTCAAAGCGTGAGGGAATTCAGGCTAGGAAAGGGAAAGGTTTACTAGGTGGAAGTAGTTCAACCTTCAGGAAAGCGAATTCTGGTAAGTAACTCTATTTACTTGTGTAAATGGTTATAGAGAGGATATTATTCATGCCAAGTAGAGTATTGAACTGTTAAAGTAATGTACCCCTGTTATTAATACCCTGTCATTGATCTTCTGAATTTTTTATTGACAAGCTTATTGATCCAACCCTTTGGTAACCCTTTTTTTTCTTATTCTGATTATTTGTTATACCATAAACTGTTATAAACCCTATAAGTACCTTAACGAACCCCTTGTAATGATGCTTCATTCCTTGTTTACCTTATCCTCTATTGATCCTTGAAACGGTTTTGATTTCCCTAACTTGAGTACCATGTTATCATTGATCAAGATCCCTAGAATTGAACTTTGCTTATCCCTGATTCATTCCCTTAACTTTGAATTCTAGAAATTGAACTTAAGAATGAGTTTCGACTTGAAAGACTCCGAATGATTTCATATTCTTGCTAATGATAAAATGAATTTAGTAAACCTACCTTTTTTTCCAACTCAAGGTTTTCCAAACGAATTCCTGATGGATTGGATTGGGACGTAAGAGGCTAGTGGGATTAGTCCAGTCATAGTAAGAGGCTAGCAGGGCTAGTCCAGTTTAAGGCTGAAATTATTCCATTGGTACCTTAAAGACCGGATAGAGGTCGGTACGGGCTGATCACCCGTATTATTATGAAATGAAAGATAAATTGGTCCAATCAAGGGTTCCTTAATGATTTTAAAAGGAATTGAAATTTCCTATTCAGAAATTGATTCTTTGAAAATTTAAAAAGGTTTGTTGCTTTGTAAAGAGTTAATTGTGATATTGTGAAGCTTGCAGCTTGTGAACCCTGATTTTGATTCTGTTGATCATATGATTGATTCCTTATAATGAAAAGATTGTCGCTTTCCATTTGAAAGATCATTCGTGATCCTGTTAATGATTTGTGATGAATGTCGGCTTTCACCCTGCTTTGAGCCTTGTTCCCTGAAAGCCCAAAATTTTCTTTATAACCCCTTTTATAACCTGAAAGATAGAAATCTGCCACCTAGAATTGATAAAGTAGAAAGCCCTGTGATCAGTAAAGTATATTATGGATTTTATATTATAGAACTGTTGTTTAGTTACTTACTGAGTTTTATACTCATATGTTTTGTTTTAATCTAACCATGGCAGTTAAGCAAGAGAATGGCTAGGTTTAGGCGCACTGCTCGTAAGAGCGTACCTGGTGGTCCCTATCGTGTTGAGGGCTTCCGGTTGCCAGAGCAGGTAGTAAAGTTTTTGAGTGAGCAAGCGCTTAGCCAGAGAGTTGTAAAGATACAATAGGTTATCTGTCGGTTCCAAGCCGGGATCGACTATGTATATTTGGTTTTATTTTGGGGTTGTAAGTTATATTTTATGATTGGTAGTTGTAATCTTGTCTCATACTTTATCCTGTTTGATCCTGTTAGTAGCTAATTAGGGTTTATGCTTATTTAATTAGTAGATTAAAGGTGTGTGGGTCCTCATTTCCTAACCCCGAGATTGAGGGCGTCACAAATGATGAGAATAAGGGTGATGAAAGAAGAAGAAAAAAGAAGGAGGATGGTTCAGGAACAAAGAAAAATGTCCAATCAATTTAAATACAACTTGCTCAAGCCACTAAACCTACAAGCTCAAATATTTAACTATCTTTGACCCCTAAGCCCAAATTTTTGTAAAAGCAAACTGCAAACACCCTACTCTACCAATCACATCTAGCCAATCCACCTTGAAGAAATCATAAACCTGCCCTCATTCAAGCCACCAATCAAAACTCATTACAAGACTTTGGGAGAAAACTAAAGAAAATTGCAAATTACTGAGAGGGCTTTTTGGAACTATTTTGATCAAACTGATTTCCTGCCACTAAATTGGTGCATTACAGATGATGACTACTTTCAACAATTAGTTGAAGAAATAGTCAAAGTCTGGGTTGTATCCTACACAAAAGTCAGAATATATTACAAGGATGGCACATTTACTCTACTTGGTAGTAAATTAATGGATACACTTTCAACCACAGAATTGAAAAGAGTGATTAGCTTGATGAAGGATAAGGACACAATAACAAGGGCGTGGAAGGTTGTGTTGGGTGTATGGGTAAGAGAAAGGGATGAAAGAAATGCAAAGGCTAAGGAAGAAAAGGAATAAAAAGATAAAAAGTATGCAGAAAAAATTGCAAGACTTGAACAAAGGTCAAATGAGCTCAAGGAAAAGGGGTTGAGCAGAATTTCTAAGGATGGAAACTTTCTGAACATAAAGGTTGGAAGATTCTCAAGATTCAGAGCTGGTTACTTGAATGGTTATTCATTGGATGAGTGGATCAAGCTTGTAGAAGCTCTAAGAGGGACTAAAATCATAAAGGAACTTCAAGTGCTAGTAAATCTTAAGAATCTTATTAGAAAGGAGCCAGGCTATGAGGATTTCATGTAATGAATGTACTTATCAAACTCATATAATCACAAAATGTATAAAAGTTGTACTTGTATTTCTGTCAATTTTTATGTAATCCTTATTGTTTTATTGTAACTTGGGGTTAGTCTTATTATCAGGAATGAATTTGTGATAAGCAATCTTCTCACAAAATGGGGGAGATTGTTGTGCAAGACATGCCTATATCATAACAAGACTAAGTCAAATTGATAGCCCTAAGAATTAGTTGTATGATAATCTAAATTTGTATTTTGTATTATATTACTTGAGTCTGTAAAAATGTGAAAGATTAGACTGGAGTATTTTTCTGTAAACAGTCTTAAGCCTAAGAATAAACTCTGAAAGAAGATCAAGAAGATCATGCCTCAGAGAAATTAGGAAGAAGCTTGGAGTTCAATAAAATCTATTTTAGGAAAAATATTCTCAGTCAAGATATCTACATGCACAGATCAAGTCATATAGAGAAGTCATTCGAGAACTCCAAAATGACTTATCGAGAAGTCCATAATAGCTTATAAAGAAGTCTCAAAGATATCGACAAGCCAAATGAAGACATGAAGATTGGAGATATCGACAAGTCAAATTATCATTAGAGATCTCAGAGATATCTACAAGTCAAAATGTATATAGAGATCTCTGGGATATCGACAAGTCAACTTAGAGATATCGACAAGTTAAAATGAAGATATGAAGATTAGAGATATCGACAAGTCAATTTTCTCATTAGAGATCTCAGAGATATCAACAAAGTCATTTCTACATGTAGAAATTTGGAGACCTCGACAAGACAAGTTCACTTATAGAGAACTCAGAGACCTCAAAAAGTCAAAGACACTTATAGAGAACTCAGAGATCTCGATAAGCCATTATACTTATCGAGATGTCAGTTCTCTATAGATCAAACTGGAGATCTCGATATGAACCTCAAGTACAGAATGCAGACAAGTTAAATACTCAAGAATATCAATCAACAAACGATCTAATCACTTAGATTGAAAATTCTATAAAAGCAGCTTGAAGAGTGCAAGATCAAAGGCCAAGATTAACTGACAAAGGAAAGTCACAGACCTACACGATTTGCAAAGATACACTAAGCTTGAAATGGAAAGCTTTATAGATAATTTAAAGTAGGGTTTAGTACATCTTATTGCATGCTGTGTAAACTTGTGTTTACTAATCTATAAAGTAAACACTGGTCCTTTGTTTTAGAAGTATCAAACATATCTTGTTTTTCTTGTAACTCTCTCAAGAAAGAATCTGAGTTCTTTACTTACAAAGAACCCAGGATTTGTAGTAAAACACTAGCTTGATTTTAATACAAAATTAAGTGAGTTTTGAAATATTGTGTGTACTGTTTTATTTCAGCTAACATAATATTACTACATTTCTAATATGCTTTGTCAACCAACAAACATTCAAAAAGCCTTAAAAAAATTCAAAACACATTCACCCCATGTGTTGTATTCATTACTTAACATATTGATTTGAAGTATTTTATTCAAGGAAAAATTGGGAATCTCTTTATGACGGGATCATGATTATTTTAAAATTAACAAAACCCTAAAGTTAATATTAAGTTGATCAGATGCCTTCCAATGAGTCTAATGCATTAACCTCTAGATCGATCGATAAGGAGTGGGTTCGCCAAAGCGAAGTACTCCCATCTATCGTGGGAGATGTGTTGAAGTATATTGATACGTTTTAACTATTGGGTTTGACTTAACTAAGTTACCACAATAGGATTGTGAACTTAGAGGCATAGAGTTTGGCGAGATTTATTAGATTAATATGAAAACATGTTGTTCCACCAAGCTATCCAAGAGTTAAATAGTTAATATAATTGACAAATGTTGTCTACCTAAATAATCATGTTTTAGGAGAAAAGCCAAAGCTGACCTAATACATGGTGAAATATGGATCTTGGCTCACTAGAAAGGATATAGAAGATATTATTTCCGAATTAATAGTTAGGACTATTTATTTGATAAAAATAGTGGGAGATATATATTATGAATATATATATATCAATAATCACTTGAACATAATTTAATGATCATCTGTAGACTAATTCATTTTTTTGTAGTTTAATATTGTAGATATCAAATGACAAATAACACAAATAAATTCTCTATGTAATAGTCCTTGAGAAGGACAAGCTGACATGAAATAATTTGCTCAACTAACATGGGAACTTGAGAATTGTCCTCAGGTTCAAGTATGTCACTCCAACCCCTCCCTTATTTCTTCTAGCTGAGAATGAAACATGTGCGGAACAAAATGCTTACCGGAAGCATATTACTTATGTAACTGATATTTCATGTCTCATGCTTGTAATAATGAGTGCTAAGCTTTAGAAGGAACAAGAGCATAGTGATGCTTATGATGTAATTGAGCACCTTCAAAGGATGTTTGAAGGATAGGCTCCATCAAGAAGATTTGACAATAATAAGGCATTATAATTTTGCATTAATGGGAGAATGATATCCGGTTGGACCACATGTTCTAAGGTGATAAGTATATATACCTTGATATTTTGGGTTTTAAGTATATATACCTCAGTGATTTGATCTAAGAATCTTTGAACAACTCATATTCTCAGTTTGTTAAGAAGAAAAGGAATGAGATAGACAAAACAATCACTGAGGTTTTAGGAATGTTTAGGACTGCTGAAAATAACACAGTAAAGGCATGAACTACGTCCATATTGATGGTGTACACATGGAATGAAAATGGGAAAGGAAAGTGGACATGCGAGGTTAAAATTTGATTTTATTCAGTGTCAAACCAAAGTCCAATCCCAAGGGGTTTTTTAAGCTTATTAGTGGTGTTGCTAAAGAAGATAATTGTCACTTTTATGGTAATAACCAGATGATTGGAAGTTAAATTGTCAATATTATTTAGAAGATCCAAAGAAGAAGACCAACAATGGTCAAACTTCAGGCATCGGGTTAGAATTTGAGCAAAAGTTGTTGCTCTAGTTGGAGGAACTCGGTGCCTTATTTTGCTCATAAGGCGAAGTTGAGAACTTGGTAAATTGTTATTACATGCCTTCTTTAAGCGGAAACATATACCAATTTCTTGTCAGGACAAGAAAGGTATTTTATTATAATAAATAAACAACATTTGTTTATTCTATTTCAATGATGAGACTTGTAATTTTGCACAATTAGTTAATAATTTATATGTTCTACGATGACTCAAATCAAACATTATCTCTAGCATTGTCGTTTAGGCCATATTAATGAGAAACGCATTTCTGAGTTACATCCATATGGATTCTTCGATAAGTTTGATTTTGATCTTACAAAAGATGCGAACTTTGTCTCATTGGAAAAATGACTAAAGCTTCTTTTACCTGATCAGGTGAAAGGGCCACCGAACGATTAGGACTTATATATAATGATTTATGTGGTCGATGCGTATGATGGCAAGGGGTGGCTTATACTACTTTATACTACTTTATAATATTTACTAATGATTTCAGTAGATATGGATATGTGGTTCTTATGAAGAATAAATTCGATTTTTTTTAAATGTTCAAAGAATATAAGCCCGAAGTAGAAAAGCAAACAAGGGAAAGTATAACAGTTTTACAATCAGATCATGGAGGAGAATACTTAAGCCTCAAATTCAAGAGTTTCTTGAAGGAGTGTGATATTGTATCACAACTTACTCCTTCTGGAACACCTCAATGGAATAAATATTCTGAGAGGAGAAATCGTACCTTGTTGGACATGGTGTGATTGATGATGAGTCAAGCGGATCTTTCAATCAGTTTCTGGGGTTATTCTCTAAAAACAGCTACATATACACTTAACCGAGTTCTGACAAAAATAGTTCAAAAGACTCCATATGAGATATGGACTGAGAAACGTCATAGCATGTCATTTATGAAAATTTGGGGACGTGAAGCATTTGTAAAATGTTTTGCCTCTGACAAGCTTAGACCAAAATTATATAGATGCTATTTTGTGGGATACCCAAATGAGACTAGCGTATAGTTTTTATAATCCTTCCGAGAATAAAGTGTTTGTTTCTCGGACAGCTGCAATTCTTGAGGGAGAACTACTTTCTAAGAAAAATAAGTAGGAGGACAATACTTCTTGGTGAAGATCGAGAACCACATGATGACATTGAACCAGAGTTGGAACAAGATCAGGATATACATCAAAATGTTGAAAGTAATCATGTTCAGGAACACAGGTTGTTCGTAGATCAAGTAAAATTCACCACGAGCCTGAGAAAAATTATGGATTTCTCTTGACTCAAGATGGTAATGCTTATGGATAATGATAAGCCTCTTACCTACCAAGATGCTATGAACTGTTCAGACTCTAAGAGATGGCTGGAGGCCATGAAATCCGAGTTGGAATCCATGTATCAAAATAAAGTATTGACTTTAGTTGATTCACTCGAAGGGGTAAAACCTATAGGGTGCAAGTGGGTTTTCAAGAAGAAAACTGACATGGTTTGTAAAGTACAAAACTATAAGGCGCGACTAGTAGCAACAGGTTTCAAACAAATTCATGGTATAGACTATGATGAGACTTTTTCAACAGTTTCTATGGTCAAGTCCATCAGGATTTTTCTAGGAATAACTGCTTACTTTGAGTATTAGATTTGGCAAATGGATGTCAAAACTACTTTCTTATATGGGAGCCTTGAAGAGGATGTATATATGATACAACCTGAGGGTTTTATCAATTCAAAGTTTGTTAAGATGGTCTTTAAGTTGCTTCTATATATTTTTAGGTTGAAGCAAGCCTCAAGGAGATGGAATATTTATTTTTTTGAACATTCAAAGAGTTTGGCTTTATTCAAAATGAAGATGAAGCGTGTGTTTATAAGAAGGTTAGTGGGAGCCATATGACATTCCTATTATTATATGTAGATGACATATAACAGAAATGGAATGACATACCTTCTCTACAGGCTGCACAGGGATTCAATTTTATTCTCATTTTAATTTAATTTTACAGCGTTTCCGTTGCGTTTATGTGCACGAAACCCTTCAGAATACACTTTCAAAGGATCTCCTCTCATGTGTAGTGGGTTCCCACAGTGGATGAATCATGATGGGCTATCAATCTCATTCCCAACCTAGACTTAAGGATAACAGCATGCTCAAGTCCCTTAGTCAAAGGATCCGCTAAGTTATCTTGAGTTCCAATAAACTCAATAGCTATGATCCTCTCAGACACTAGACCCCTTATAGACTTTAGTCTAACATGGATGTGTCTTTTGGTTTTTTTATTATACTTTCTGCTTTTGATCTTGTCGATAATTGTACGGCTATCACAATGAATCGCAAAAGCAGGAAAAGGTTCGTAAAAGCAGGAAGAGGTCGACTCACTATAGGTATCACAGACATAAGTCCGTGCAACCATTCAGCCTCAGACCCTGTGGCATCGAAGCACACAACTAAGCCTCAAAAGTAGACCGAGTTATTAAGTCTGTCTAGAAGACTTCCAGTATATTGCTCCATCCACAAGGATAAACACGTATTCAGTCACTCCATTAGAACCATATTTCATAGCTATCCAACTTGCATCACTAGCTATAACCTTCTAGTACACCAGGAAACCTCCTGTAGTGCAAACCAAGGTTTATGGTGCCTTTCAGATTTCTAAGAACTCTATAAAGAGCATCCCTATTTAGACAACTTGTATCTTGCTAACTTAGACACAGAGTATGAAATATCTGGTCTAGTACCATTATCAAGATATTGCAAACTCCCAATAATATGAGAATACCTTTACTGAGATACAAGAACTCCTGATTCATTCTTTATAAGTTCCACTTTTGAATCATATGATGAGCTTGCGATTCTATAATTTGAATCACCATACTTCTCAAGTATATATTTCTCTATATAATGATATTGGGACAAGGTTATTCCCTCAATTGACTGAGTCAACTTAATTCCAAGAATCACACTAGCCTCACCCATATCTTTCATTTCAAAGTATCTTTTCAAGAAACTCTCTGTCTCATTAATAATCTTAATATTGGTTCCAAACAACAAAATATCTACATACAAGCACACAATCACAAAATCATTACCTCTAACCTTATAGTAGACACACTTATCACTTTCATTAACTAAAAAAACAAAGTCTAAAACAATTTCATCAAACTTCTTATTCCAATATCTACGAGCTTGTTTTAAGCCTTAGATAAACTTGACTAACTTACATATTTTCCTCTCGTTGCTAGAAGCAAAAAATCCCTCAGGCTGATCCATATAAATCTCTTCTTCAAGGTCACCATGAAGAAAAACTGTCCTTAGATCCATCTGATGGATGATAAGACCATGTATAGAAGCCAATGCTATAAGCATTCTGATTATTGTCATTCAGGCAACAGGAGAGTATGTATAAAAATAGTAAATGCCTTCCCTTTGCCTAAATCCCTTAGCAATTAGCCTAGCCTTGTACTTATCTATTGAGCCATCATGGTTTAGCTTCCTCTTGAAGATTCATTTACATTCAATAGTAGAACACCCAAGAGGGAGATCAACTAACTCACATGTTCTGTTAGAAATAATTGAGTCAATTTCACTCTTTATAGTGTCTTTCAAATGCCTTGACTCCGAAGAATCCATGGCTTGACAGCATTTTAAAGGCTCATTCTCAACTTTGTAAGTGATAAAATCACTTTCAAATTCCTTGACTACCATTGCACACTTACTCCTTCTAGGTTCCACTACTTCATTAGAAATAGAGCTACTACCAGGATCCGCCCCCACATTTGTCATCTTTTCCACATGATCAGGAATAGAACTCGATGTGTAAGTGGGATCATCCTCAGAATTACCCAAAGGTATAGTCTTTATAGGGAACACTTCCTCAAAGAAAGTTGCATCACGAAACTCAACTATTGTATTCTCCACAATACCATCTATGTCAGATTTTATTACTAAAAATCTCATAGCAGTAGTTGTTTCAAGATAGCCCGAGAAGATACAAACAATAGTTTTGGACCTAGTTTTTTTCTCTTGTGTTCAGGGACAAGCACCTTAGTAAGGCACCCCCACACACGAATATAACTGAAACTTGTTTTACCCTTTCTCCATAATTCATATGGTGTCTTTTCCATATGTTTCAGAGGAACTCTATTCAGAATATGGCAGGCCGTATTCAGAGCCTATCCCCAAATGTACTTTCACAACCCAGAATTAATCAGCATACTATTAATCATATCTTTAAAAGTTCTGTTCTTTCGCTCTGCCATCCCATTAGACTCAGGTGTGTATGATGGAGTAACCTCGTGAACTATACCATTGCTTGCACAAAATTTATTAAACAAGGTACTTGTATACTCACCACCTCTATCAGACCTCAACCGTTTAAGTACTTCGTCAGTTTGTGTTTCAGCTTCATTTTTAAATATAATGAATTTATCTAGTGCTTCATCCTTACGTTTAAGCAAATAAACATAACAATATCTATTAAAATCATCTATAAAGGTAATGAAATATCTACAATGATCCTTAGTCAACACACTACCAAATTCACATATGTCCGAGTGTACTAAATCTAACAAGTCTAAATCCCCAACAACATTATGAAAAGGTTTCCTTGTTTGTTTAGCAACTAAACATACTTGACACTTAGATTTCTCATCAATGACATGCTTTCGAATCAACTCTAAATTCATCATATTCTTTAGATCACCAAAATTTAAATGATCAAATCGTAAGTTCCATAAATCAGATGATTCAACACAATTAACAAAAGGTGTAACACTATCATTATAAAATCACCCGTAATAGGTTCAACATTTATTAAAAACAAACCATCAGACAAGTAACCCTTACCAAAAAAAGTACCAGTATGAGAAATTACTACATTATTATATTTCAAAGAAAGTTCAAAGCCATTCTTAACTAAACAACTTCCACTTATTATATTTTTACGAATAGAGGGAACATGATTCTAGTGAGATATAGAATCCGCCCAGAAGCAAACTTCAGGTCCACGTTTCCTATTCTAAGAACTTGTGCAGCACTAGCATTCCCCATCATCACAGTCACTCCATGACTCTATTAATAAGCTACAAACAAATTAATATCAACATAACTATGCACATTAGCTCCAGTATCAATTAACCACTTGTTAGATATTGAATGCAACACAGCAAGGGGTGAATGTGTTTCTAAGATTTTTAGCCTTATAAACTTGTTTGGATTTTAGGTGAACAAAGTGTTAGAAAATGGAAAGTTTGAGGCATATTTTATATATGTTCTTGATATGATTTCCGGAAACTAACACTTGGAGGTTGTTCCTTGATACGAGGACTTAAACTTTCATATTTGGATCTAAGATATTTTCTTAGTGGAATCCATGAATATATTGAAACAAAGTTGCTTGTTTGAAATGGGTTATGGGGATTTTGTCCCACATTGGTATTGTAAAAGAAAGATACTAAGTTTATATAGCATCTTGTGTTAGTGTTGTTTACAACTACTAGCATAAGTGGAATGCTTGTGTGGCCTAGTGCTAGTGGGAACTCTTATATTTTTCTTTTCTATTACAAGTTTAATTATTTATATTGATTATTTAATTATTAATATAAAATATATTGAGTAAGGATTATTTTAATCATACTCTGAATATATTTTGTAATATTAATATTAATTAATCAGGATATAATATAAATAATAAGGAAAACCCATTTTGTTTACTTTTTCTGTTTTGTTACTTGGTGTATTACATCGAGTAAAATAGAAGAAGAGCAACTTGAGATGCCTATATATTGAGAGGTATACTTGAGATTAAAATGACACAAGTCTCGGTGCCTACCTCGCAAACATATATGAGTTGCATAGGTTTTTTGGGCAAACTGAGGTGCGAGTCACCATTAATCATTGTTGGTTTTGTGGCCAGATTGATCTGTTGCTGTTTTATCCTGAAAGCGATATTGCTGCATTCCATCACAGCTTAAGTGGGGGGCAATAATCTCTTCAAGAACAGTCAAGTCCTCTTGAAGGGTTTGGCGACTCAGCTGTTGTGTTCTTATCAGAATTTGGAAAGAGATAAGAGATAAGTTTTCTTTACTTTCTTTGTCAATTACAATCTTTATAGTTTGTTATTGCCTTCGTGTTTTGTTTCGTTAGTTGGTTATTTGCCATGTTCTTGTTATTATATATATAACTGCCCATTGTTGCTGTGTAGTTAGAATTATACCCAACAATCTTGAAGAGATTATAGTTATATATATAGTTAATTAGCAAGATGGTTAACGAAACTGGTGATGTTCCTAAAACTGTTGAGACTGGTTCTGGTTCTGGTGGTACTACTACCATTGACTGGACCACGTATCGTTTTCCCCATCCAATTGATTTATCGGGTATGCCTAATAAATTCAGTGGTGGAGCTTCTTTTTCTCGTTGGCAGAAAAAAATGAAGCTCTGGTTAACGGTTAAGGGTCTATTGTTAGTGGTACAGTATGATCCTCCTGGGTTGGATCAAAAAAAAGCTGAATCTGTTAAGGTTTATGCTTTATGGGCTGAGAAGGAAATGGTGGCTAGGGCAGCCAATTTTGGCATCCTTGGAGAACACCTTGTTCGATGTTTATTCATCAGATGCCTATACTGCTAAAGTCTTATGGGATAAGCTGGACGAAACCTATAATACTGATTCTCAAGGATTTGAGAAGTATTATATGGCTAGGTTTCTTGATTTTAAGCTGATGGATAGAAAATCCATGACCGAACAGGTTCATGAGTTTGAGATGTTAGTTCATGATTTGGGTGAGTCCGGTATGGTCTTGCTTGAGAAGTTTTGAGTGATGTCTGTGATTGAAAAGCTCCCTAAGTCTTGGGAACAGTTTGCTCTCTCCCTGAAAAGACAGAAAGGAGAGATCACATGGACTAACTTGATGTTGGACATCTCAGTACGGGAGCAGCACAAGTCCAAATAGGGACATGTGTTGCTTGTGGATCATGGGAGCTCGAAGGTGAATGTAGTGACTGTAGGACAGAAAAGAAAGGACTGTCCAAGTAAGAAAGCTAAGAAAGCTGGAGTGGTAGCTCAAGCAAATACTGTGGTTGGACTTGGAACCACGAATGGGCCAGTAGCTAACATGGTCATTGGTGAGGTTATTGCCTCTGGAATCGATGACGGGTATGTTACTTACCACCCTGTACTAATTTCCACTTATCTGTCACATGAGTGGTTGATTGATACTGGAGCTAATGTACATATTTGTGCTGATATTAGCTTATTTGTATCTTATCAACAGTCATGGAGTGACAGTGATGATGGGGAATGCTAGTGCTGCACAAGTGCCTGGAATAGGAAACGTGGACCTGAAGTTTTCTTCTGGGCGGATTCTATCTCTCACTAGAGTGTATCATGTTCCCTCTATTCGTAGAAATATTATAAGTGGAAGTTGTTTAGTTAAAAACGGCTTTGAACTTTCTTTGAAGTGTAATAAAGTAGTTATTACTCATACTGGTACATTCTTTGGCAAGGGTTACTTGTCTGATGGTTTGTTTTTAATAAATGTTGAACCCGTTTTGGGTGGTTTTATTAATGATAGTGTTGCACCTTCTGTTAATTGTGTAGAATCATCTGATTTGTGGCACTTACGACTTGGTCATTTAAATCTTGGTGCTCTAAAGAATATGTTGAATTTAGAGTTGATTCCAAAGTACACCATTGATAAGAAATCTAAGTGTCAAGTGTGAGTAACTGCTAAACAAACAAGGAAACCTTTTCATAATGTTGTTAGGGATTCAGACTTGTTAGATTTAGCGCACTCAGACATATGTGAATTTGGTGGTGTGTTGACCAAGGATCACTGTAGATATTTCATTACCTTTATAGATGATTGTAGTAGATATTGTTATGTTTATTTGCTTAAACATAAGAATGAAGCACTAGATAAATTTATTATGTATAAAAATGAAGTTGAAACACAAATTGGCAAAGTACTTAAACGTTTGAGGTCTGATAGAGGTGGTGAGTATACGAGTACCTTGTTTAATGAATTTTGCGCAAACAATGGTATAGTTCATGAGGTTACTCCACCATACACACCTGAGTCTAATGGGTGGTAGAACGAAAGAACAGAACTTTTAAAGACATGATTAACAGTATGCTAATTAATTCTGGGTTGCCTAAGTACATGTGGGGAGAGGCTCTGAGTACGGCTTGCCATATTCTGACTAGAGTCCCTCTAAAACATATGGACAAGACACCATATGAATTATGAAGAAAGTGTAGGACAAGTTTGAGTTATCTTCGTATGTGGGGATGCCTTGCTAAGGTGCTTGTCCCTGAACACAAGAGAAAGAAACTGGGTCCGAAAACTGTTGATTGTATCTTTCTGGGCTATCTTGAAACCACAACTGCTATGAGATTTTTAGTATTAAAATCTAACATAGATGGTATTGTGGCGAATACGATAGTTGAGTTTCGTGATGCAACTTTCTTTGAGGAAGTATTCCCAATTAAGACTGGTATATCTTTGGGTAGTTCTGAGGATGATCCCACTCACACATCAAGTTCTATTCCTGATCATGTGGAAAAGATGACAAATGTGGGGGTGGATCCTGGTAGTAGCTCTACTCCTAACAAAGTAGAGGAACCTAGAAGGAGTAAGCGTGCAAAGGTAGTCAAGGACTTTGGAAGTGACTTTATCACTTACAATGTCAAGGATGAGCCTTTAACTTTCCGTCAAGCCAAGGATTCTTCGGAGTCAAGGCATTGGAGAGGCACTGTAAAGAGTGAAATTGACTCAATTGTTTCAAACGGAACATGGGAGTTAGTTGATCTCCCTCCAGGGTGTTCTACTATTGGATGTAAATGAATCTTCAAGAGGAAGCTAAACCCTGATGGCTCAATAAATAAGTACAAGGCTAGGCTAGTTGCTAAGGGCTTTAGGCAAAGGGAAGGCATTGATTATTTTGATACATATTCTCCAGTTGCCCAAATGACAACAATCAGAATGCTTATTGTATTGGCTTCTGTACATGGTCTTATCATCCATCAAATGGATGTAAAGACAGCTTTTCTTCATGGTGACCTTGAAGAAGAGATTTATAAGGATCAGCCTGAGGGATTTGTTGCTTCTGGTAATGAGAGGAAAGTATGTAGACTAGTCAAGTCCATCTATGGTCTTAAACAAGCACCTATAGACTGGCATAAAAGTTTGATGAAACTGTTTTAGACTTCAAATGTTTTAGTTAATGAAAGTGACAAGTGTGTCTACTATAAGGTTAGAGGTAATGATAGTGTGATCATGTGCTTGTATGTAGATGATATCTTGTTGTTTGGAACCAATATTGAGATTATTAACGAGACAAAGAGTTTCTTGAAGATGCACTTTGAGATGAAGGATATGGGTGAAGCTAGTGTGATTCTTGGGATCAAGTTGACTTAGTCAACTGATGGAATAACTTTATCACAGTCTCATTATATAGAGAAATCTATACTTGAGAAGTATGGTTATTCAAATTGTAGAATCGCTAGTACACCATATGATTCAAAAGTTGCCTTAGTCAAGAATAGTTCATGAGTTCCTGTGTCTTAGTTAAGGTATTCTTAGATTATTGGGAGTTTGCAATATCTTGCTAATGTGACTAGGCCAGATATTTCTTATTCTGTGTCTAAGTTGGCTAGATATACAAGCTCTCCAAACAAGACTCATTGGAAGGCACTGGATAGAGTTTTTAGATATCTGAAGGGAACTGTTTCCCTTGGCTTGCATTACAGGAGATTTCCGGGGGTACTCGAGGGGTACAGTGATGCAAGTTGGATAGCTAAGAAATCTGATTCCAATGGAGTGACTGGATATGTGTTTACCCTTGTGGGTGGAGCAGTGTCCTGAAAGTCTTCTAGACAGACTTTGATTACCCAGTCTACTTTTGAGGCTGAGTTGTGTGCACTTGATGCCACGGGGACGGAGGCTGAATGGTTACATGGACTCATGAGTATGTTACCTGTAGTAAGCAAGCCGCTTCCTGCCATTTCTGTTCATTTTGATAGCCGTACAACTATCGACAAAGTCAGAAGTGTAAAGTATAATGCTAAAACAAAGAGACACATCCAAGTTAGACTAAAGTCTATAAGGGGTCTTGTTTCTGATAGGATTATTACTATAGAGTTCATAGGAACTCAGGATAATATAGCTGATCTGCTGACTAAAGGGATTGAGCATGCTATAGTCCTTAAGTCGAGGTTGGGGATGGGACTGGTAACCCATCATAATTCATCAACAGCGGGAACCCAATACACCTAAGAGGAGATCCCTCGAAGTGTATTCAATGTGGTAATAACAAGTTGTAAGGATGAATTGGTAGTACCTCTACCATATATATTTAGATACTAATGTATCTGAGTCTATCCCCTATAAACCTTAAGAGGTACTTGAACTGCTAGTTAGCAAGAGTTATTTAAACTCTGAATGGGGTCAAGTCATTTGACGAGATGATAGCAGTACATCTCTGGAGATGCCCAGCTAAGCGAATTTAATTGTGTGGTCGCAATTAGAGGAAAGGGTTATTCCTCGAAACATTCAACGAACAGGATCGAGACATGACCATTAACGTCTCAAAGCCGTAGATTGGCACCATAGCCTTTGACTTGTCATCGTCTATGGAGTGTGGTTACACCCAACGGATAAAGATTCAAGGTCAAACATTCCATCTGTATCCAGTAGCCATCGAAGTAGAGGACTTAGGAGGGTTCAAACCCGGGAGGGGTACCGACTCTGAAAAGCAAGTCATGATAAAATCTGGTATGCAATTTAATTATGGATTTGTCGGGGATTGTTAAAAAATGGAAAGTTTGAGGCATATTTTATATATGTTCTTGATATGATTTCCGGAAACTAACACTTGGAGGTTGTTCCTTGATACGAGGACTTAAACTTTCATATTTGGCTCTAAGATATTTTCTTAGTGGAATCCATGAATATATTGAGACAAAGTTGCTTGTTTGAAATGGGTTATGGGGATTTTGTCCCACATTGGTATTGTAAAAGAAAGATACTGAGTTTATATATCATCTTGTGTTAGTGTTGTTTACAACTACTAGCATAAGTGGAATGCTTGTGTGGCCTAGTGCTAGTGGGAACTCTTATATTTTTCTTTTCCAATTACAAATTTAATTATTTATATTGTTTATTTAATTATTAATATAAAATATATTGAGTAAGGATTATTTTAATCATACTCTGAATATATTTTGTAATATTAATATTAATTAATCAGGATATAATATAAATAATAAGGAAAACCCATTTTGTTTACTTTTTCTGTTTTGTTACTTGGTGTACCACATCGAGTAAAATAGAAGAAGAGCAACTTGAGATGCCTATATATTGAGAGGTATACTTGAGATTAAAATGACACAAGTCTTGGTGCCTACCTCGCAAACATATATGAGTTGCATAGGTTTTTTGGGCAAACTGAGGTGCGAGTCGCCATTGATCATTGTTGGTTCTGTGGCCAGATTGATCTGTTGCTATTTTATCCTGAAAGCGATATTGATGCATTCCATCACAGCTTAAGTGGGGGGCAATAATCTCTTCAAGAACAGTCAAGTCCTCTTGAAGGGTTTGGCGACTCAGCTGTTGTGTTCTTCTTATCAGAATTTGGAAAGAGATAAGAGATAAGTTTTCTTTACTTTCTTTGTCAATTACAATCTTTATAGTTTGTTATTGCCTTCGTGTTTTGTTTCGTTAGTTGGTTATTTGCCATGTTCTCGTTATTATGTATATAACTGCCCATTGTTGTTGTGTAGTTAGAATTATACCCAACACAAAGCACTTTAGAGTTTGCAGAGATATTTTGTTTACAGAAATAATCAACAAGCACAGTATTTTCAAATCTTACTTAATTTGTATTAAATTAAGTTGGTCTTGCTACAAATTCCGTGTTCTTAAGAAAATAAGAACTCAGATTCTTCCTTGAGAGAATACAAGAAAATTTAGATTTGTTTTGTTACAACTGAACTAAGGACCAGTGCATGCTTTATAGACTAGCAGCACAGGTTTACAAGACTTACACTAAAATTACTAAAATACTTTCTAAAACAACCTTTTTCTATTTCCATTTCCAGCTTAGCAAATCTGTACAGAATCTTGCAAGTCTGTGACTATCTTTTGTCCAGTTAATCTTGGCCCTTGATCTTGTATTCTTCTAGCTACTTTGGAGACTTTTCAATTTAGTGAATAGATCATTTGTTAACTGATAATCTTGAATCTTGAACCTGTATGTATTTTGTATTTGAGAAGTATGTCGAGATCTTCAGTTTGTTCTATAGAGCAGTGACATCTCGATAAGTATGATGGCTTATCGAGATCTCTGAGTTCTCTATAGGTATATTTGACTTGTCGGGGTCTCTAGATCCTTGCATTTAAAATGACTTGTCGATATGTCTGAGATCTCTACATGTAGAAGTGACTTGTCGATATCTCAGAGATCTCTACATACAAAATTTGACCTATCGATATCTCTGAGATCTTTATATGAGAAATTGACTTGTCGATATCTCCAATTCTTCACATCTTCATTTGACTTGTCGATATCTCTGAGTTCTCCACATGCAAAAATGACTTGTCGATATCTCCAGTTCTCTACATCTTTATTTGACTTGTTGATATCTTTGAGACTTCTCTGTAAGCCATTTTGAGCTTCTCGATAAGTCATTCTGGACTTCTTCGAATGACTTCTCGATATAACTTGATCTATGACTTGTCGATATCTTTACTTAGAACAGTTTTCATAGAATGGTTTTATTCAACTCCAAGCTTCTACACTTTTGTCTGAGGCATGATCATGGATTGATCTTCTTCCAGAGTTTATTCCTTAGCTTTAATTTTTTCACAGAATAATCCTCCAGTCTAATCTTCTAACCATTTTACAGACTCAAGTAATACAATACCGAATACAAAATTTATTATCTAGCAACTGAATCTTAGGATTGTCAATGTGACTTAGTCTTGTTATTGTGCAGGCATGCCTTGCACAATAATCTCCCCCAATTTGTAAGAAGGTTGCTTATCACAAATCCATGCATGATAACAAGACTAACCCCAAAGCTAAAATCAGATACAATAAATTTATAGATTTATAATAAAAATTACACATTTTATACAAGGACCAATTACAATAATTCAAAATTACAACCATCGGGTGAATTTATCATAACTAGGTTCTTTCCTAATTAGGTCATTTAGATTTACAAGTACTTGTAGTTAATCTATTATTTTTGTCCCTCAAGGTGTCTACCAGTTTGAGCCATTCTTCCAATGAGTAATTATTGAGGTAGTTGACCCTAAATCTTAAAAATCTGTCCATCTTGATATTTAGAAAATGACCATCTTTTGAAACTCTCAACCCCTAGCCTTGAGCTCATTTAATCTCTTTGCAAACAATTCAATTTCTCTGGCATACTTCCTCTCACTTTCTTCTCCTTCAGCCTTTAACCTAGCATGCCTTTCATCCTTTTCTCTCAACCTTTCATACATCACAACCTTCTAAATTCTTGTGCTTGTATCCTTGTCCTTCATCAAACTTATCACCCTCTTCAGTTCTGTAGTTAAAAATGTTTCCATAACTTCTCTGCTTAGAAAAATGAAGGAACCATCTTGATAATAAATTATGACTTCTTCCAGTGAGACAACCCAAACTCTGACTATCTCCTCATCTAGTTTTTGGTGATGATCATCATTTTTTATGCTAATAGAGTTCGGTAGAAAGTCAGTTTGGTTAAAGTAGTTCCAGATAACTCCAGCATTAGCTTGCAGCTTCTTAGGTTTTCTTCCAAAAGTTTTGAAATGAGTCTTGGTAGGTGGTTTGAATGAAGGAAAGTTTGTAATTTTCTTAAAAGAGACTTGGATGGATGTGACTGGTATTTTTAGTAAAGTATTAGCAGCTTATTTTTAGAGAAATTAAGGCTTTAAGATTGAGAATGTTTGAGTGTTTGATTGTCTAGGTTGATTGGTTTGAGTTTGTGAGATTTGAATCTGTTGGACATTTTTCTTTGTACCTTCTTCTCCTCCCTTTTTCCCCCTCTTGCTTTATTCTCCCTTCTTTCTATCATCCTTCTTCTTCTCATCCACCTTACTGCCAGTTGCCGTAGTCGATTGACTTGAACTTGAGCCAGAAGATTTTTGCTCATCATTCTTCTACTCATCATCATCCAAGTCATCTTTGGTATTGATTTGTGTACTTGGAAACTCGGTTTCAACATTCTGTAAATAGCTTCCCAATATCCTTAACTTCTTCATCTTTAGTTGTTTTCTTCTTCTTGGTCTTTAGATATGTTTCCAATATCATGATCAGTCTGAGATTACCCCTAACACAGTGTTGGGGGATTGTGAAGTGTTTGCATTTTTTGGTTTGAGAATAGATGTAGGCCACCCCTTGCTTGGATAAAGATAAGCTTCAGGAAAAGCAGCTATCTGAACATTTTTAAGTTCTGTATGCAATTGAGTGTCCTATAGAATTACTTGATTGACCTTATCAATGATGACATCCAGCTCAGATACTCTTTTGGATTGAAGATTTGAGAGAGAAACCCATAGACACCTATCTATACCACAGTCATTGACATTGGAAACTATTCTTTCCTCTATGAAGTTCCCATTCTTTACCAACACCACTCTCAGAAAGTTGATGGTATTGACCAAAGATCTTTTGTAGGTGATGTAGTTATTATAAAGAGAGACTTTCAGCACAGTGAGTAGCTCATTGAACTCCTTATCTTGATAGCAGTCTAGCTTCCATCTCCTCCATAGTCTTGTTGCTGTAGAGATTGTATTTGTAGAATGGATGAGGTGGAGATGGGTTGTTGTGAGCTGGATGAGGGGGAGCACCAAAAGTGGCTTGAATAGATTTTTTGATTCCCTCTATTAACAAGGCTGAGGGTTCATATTTAACTTTGTGAAGTTTCTCCACCTTGACCTTTGTGTCATTGTTGCTAGATATTTATGTTTGGACAACTTCATGAAGTGCCAGAAATGATTGCTTTAAGTTTTTGACGTTGAGCTTCACACCAACCATATCAAACTTGGCCATTTTCTCAATAAATTTGTTGAATTTTTTTTATCTCAATCTGAGATGGCACAAGTTGATCAATTGTTTCTGTCACCAACTTTCTGATCTTGTCTTGATAACAATCTAGTGTCTTGTCCAATGTTTTGCCAATGAGATGAAAAGCTTTTAGTTGTGCCTTATAGACTTTTGTGATAGCATCATATAATTCCTGTGGACTGAGAGTCTTGGTATTGCTTCCTAGGATAGTGAAATACTCTTCTCTGAATCTGGCCAAGACCTCATCCATATCCAAACTGAAATCCTTAGATAACCAAGCATCTACATTTCCATCCTGCTCAGCTTCATCAATAATTTTGTCCTGCTGTTCTTTAATATCTTTTTTATATGACAACAAGATAGCTTGATAGTCCTGGTTGGACATGTCAGCTATGAGTAACTGTTAGGTAATGTTTGAAAGGCCATCTAATTGGTCTACAAGGAGATCATTCATAATACTTGGCTGAGTTTGAACATCTTACGGCCATTGAGAGATAAGGTGATAAGGTTGTTGAGTAGTGTTGGAGGTAGATGGGATGTCTATTTGGTTTGAGGTGGAGGGGATAGAAGTGGTAGGTAACCCTGTGGCAGGAGTCACAGTTGAACTCATAGTGGGAATTGTGATTATGACAATGTGTTGTTCACCAATAATAGAAACCTCCATTTGAATTGGAGGGGATTTGACCAAGTTACTATCATGTACCATGGCCTCAAACCCTTATTCTTCTAGCAAAGAACTGGCACTTGAATGTGCTATACTTGCCTCCCCAATAGCTTGATCATTGGCAATTGTACTCCCACCTTCAATTGTCAGTGCAATTTCAGCTAGGTTTTGAGGGGAGTTGTTCCTACATGAGGAACCTCCAATTGAATTGGAGGGGATTTACATAGCTCCCCCTTAGGAGTACTATCCTCAAACCTGTCAAACTGTGAAGATTAATTAGCACATGAAGGTGTTTGTGTAACATGCACAGGGTCTTTAGTTAAAACTGATAAAAATCCTGTGGTTTTGATTTTGTCATCAATGTCTACCCCAGCTAGTAGCCTCTCACCATCTAATTGTGGTTCCTGGGTGGTGATCACAGTTTCTTGAATTGTGTCACTTGATTTTGGCAACACATGAGAAGTGGATTCAAGTGTTTCATTATCCGAGGTAGAAATTTTAGATATGAGATTTGTGATGTTAGCATTGAGTGTTGGCAGCTCCCCCTGAATAAATGAGGGAGCTTCAATTGATGTGCTCTCAGTATTAGTGCCAACCTTATTTATTCTTCCATCAACTTGAGAGTGCTCAAGTTGGTGTGCAGACTCTTTACAGATTTCTGTAGGGAGAATGCTTTGTTCAATAGAGACACCCTGTTGAAAGAATACCTCTAGAGTCTGTTTGATTCCCTCTTTTAACTAATGCATCCTTTTGGGAGGATACAGAGGTAGCTCCATGAGTGGTCAGCTCAATTTCCTTAGTCTTCTTTATCTTCTTGACCAGGGTAGACTCTAGTTGGATTTGGTCCTGACCACTCTCACTTATAACAGTTAAGGGTGCCTGCTTTCTATTTTTTTTCTCACTCCAGCCTGTTGAGAGGATAAAGTGGTTGGTTTCCTAGCTTCTAGTGGTAAAGAAGAAATGGTCTCAGTTGTAGAAGGCCCTTGTTCATTTTCCTGTGTTTGTACTTCCAAAGGTACATAAGCCATAACTGTACTAGATATGGCACTAGACCTCATGTCAGGCATCGGGTAGGGGTAAGTCCTAAATCTTTCTAACATAAAGTCAGTGATTCTCAGACCTACTGGTACCTTATTATTTGTAATTAGTGAACCAAATAATATTTTAGACATTTTTTACAATTGCCTATTTTAGTCCTATCAATACCATTAATTAAATGTATGTTTGTAACTTTATAATTTAAAGTAGACATAATAAACCTAGGAAAGAAAATTTCATTTCATCTAGTGGCCAAATGCATTGTTAGCCTTGTGCTGAGTTCTTCCAAGATCAATAGCCCCACATTAATGTGCCTGTTGTGAGCCGTGGAGAACACCAGCTGCGAAGCCCTCCAAACCAGGTCAGAAGTTTGGGGTCCACACCACATACACAATATATAAACCTGTATAAGAAATATTATTTGCAATGACCCTGCTTTACATAACCACGGATCACCACAGGTTAAAGTATGAAAACAAGCCACAACATTAATTTATTACAACGTACCAAATCCCAACTGATTTAACTTACAACTGATAACAAATTTTTTCTTACAATCATGTTATCTATCTACCTAATGAAGCTCCTGCTAGCTCGATCCAACTCAAACTGGAACCTTAGCCAGCACTTTGGACTGAGGAACTTCACTATCATCCATATCCTTTTTAACTGTAAAATATATAAAAAGATTCACAAGAGTGAGCTAACTAGCTCAGCAAGTCAGCAAGTCACAAGAGTGATCAAATGAGATGATTCAGAGGAATCAAGTTTCTTTTTAACTAATCATTAGAATTGGATATTCATTTTAAGTTTTAAAAACCAAGGTTAGGGAGCGAAGCATACAGCTCGTCTCTACAAACTGGATCCAAGGCACACATTGGCCTAATTCGACCACGAATCTGGCCTGACCACGAATCTGGTCCACATAAAGAAAACTATCCAATTCTAAAATAATTTAGTGTACTAAACCATGTAATTCAATAAGCAAGATTATAATCAACAGCGGTAAAGTATTGGTATAAAAGCGTAATGCGATTCATGAGTATCACAAGGGTATATCAGGGTATGTTTAAGAAACAGTTTTCAGTTTGTAAAAGGATCAGGTATTAAACCAGTAATGATTTTTCAAGGTACAGTTCTTTGATGTTATAAAGAATGGTTGGAGTATAAAAGTTTATGTGTTTTCAAACAATTCTCTTCCAGTGTTTGGTGTTTGGTAGTTATACATTTGGGGAGTGGTATCATATTTCGGAGGTTTGGTATCTGAAAATCAACAAAGGATGGTTTACAAAGAATAAGGCTTATGGCTCAAGATCAAGAAAAATCAGGGTTCAAGGTTAAATAGTTTAAAGCACTTGAAATATTAAAATAATAGTTATTTTGAATAATAGCGACATATTATGAAACAGTTCAAAAATATTTGCATTATATATTGAAGAAAAGTTCAGAAGTACTTGCCTTACAGGGCTTTACAACTATTACTGATCGACTCTGAGCCGACTCTGCCGCTCAGGCTTTAACGTCCAACCACTAGTCCATATTAGATTCGACCTCGACACTCAGGTTTTTCTGTTAAAACTCTACTGAGCTCATCGACTGACTACTAGGTCATCTTTAGTCCAACGTCCACTTTCGGTTTCCCGACTAGAACCTATAGGGTCAAAATACCCTATGTTAGATGTCCAGGTATGCTTGACATATCCTCGATACCAATTCTACCCAACGATATTCAAACCCAACTCATAATTATGTATATTATAATAACACACACAACAAGTTGGGTTCATAATCTCGAAAATCAGTTTGGTGTTCGTTTTCAGAAAATACATATACTCATTATTTTACGAAATCAGGGTTATCGATTTGGAAAAATATTTCATTACGTGATACAATCAAGTTTCATATAAAACGCACATATATATATAGTCACTCAACGTCCCGATAATCATCGGATACGTTCCCGTATTTACGTAGTTCAGTTCCCGGAAATCGGGCAGCGTTTCCTTCGTTTATCGGACTACCCGTCGAATACAATTGACATCAATTCACCACCACAATCCATAATCACAACAACCAACATCCATAATTTCCCAACCACCAATTCAATACTATTATTAATTATTATTCGCATTTTACATTTATTTATTTTATTTGTAGGACTCAGAATATTCATCATAATCCACCGTCGGCTCGCCGAGGCTCATCGCCGACGGCGGTAAAATCTAATGGTGCCCGACACGAGTCGGGTTTCCAAATAAATCCCACCAATAATCAATAATTTCCTGCACGAATTATTTTACATCACGCAATTTACTCAAATAAATTCCTACAGAAAATAAATAAATGAATTAAAAAAAATGCCAACCAGAACAGATACAAGCCACTGCACCAATCAATATTATTATGCCCTTGGTGTGCTGAATCAACTTATAATTTTACAACTTCCTTTCTCCTATTTATCTCAATAAAGTGGGGACTACACTTGCATCCATATAAGTCTTGGTAAAGTAGCATTCCAGAACTGACATTGATGGTAAATGATCATCCCAGTTTTCCTTAAAACTCAACCTCTCAACATATCTTATTTTTCTTGAATCATTTCCTTACTTTGACCCTTCGTTTAAGGATAATAGGCGGTGCTTAATTTCAACTTAGTTTCCAAACATTTAAACATCTGCTACTCGTTTCCATCAGTTAAGGCCGAAAAGTAATCTCATATATGAACTTCAGATTCCACTCTTTCTAATTCGTTTATTAACTCCTCGATGGTCTTAATTACATCCAATCATTTCTTTCTGCATAAGGCATCTATTACCATACGGCTTTGTTTAGGTAGTTGTTAATGGATTAATTCAGAATCTTTTGTAATCTTCGATCAAAACTTTTTTATATTTAAAAACTCAACGCATAGTTGCTTTCCTTCTAATCTTCGGAGGAAAATCTTTGGGCATTCCACACAAACTTTCTCATTCTTTGAATAGCTGAGGATGTTATCAATAAATACAATTTGCTTATCCAAGTACTCCTTATACACCATGTTCCTTAATTCCTTATAGACAACTGACACACTTGTTATTTCACATAATATCACCAGAGCTTGCAATGCTCATAACTCATTTTAATCATAATCTCTGATATGTCCTCAGGTCGGATCTTAAGTTAATCCCCGAGATATAACATACTTCTTGAATTAGGTCTCGTAAGTAATCAATTCTTAATAGGGTCTCACTTCTTCTTATTCGTTGTTTTATTAAACTCCTGATAATCAGTACATACTCTTATACTTTCATTCCTTTTTCTCCCTTAACATCACTGGTACACTTCACGATTCGCTTCTTGTAAAACCACTTCCTGGGTCTGCCTTATCTACTAGGCCTCCAATATTTCGCCTTAATCCTCTGACATGTCCACACTTCCTAATCCATCTTGAAATTTCCTTCTTATACCTGGTTATCACTATTTTTCTGTAAATTTCCGTATATCTTGGCATTTCTTCAGTAAATTAAATACTTTATATTATGAATTCCCCGTGAGATCTCATTTCTTAATTCTTCTACTTATAGCATCCAAGTGCTGGAAGAAAACCTGGGGATATCGTGATCGTTCTTCTAGGCGCATAAATTTCCTTTTACTAACTACTAACATCGTGATACATTATCTTCTCTTGACATCTTATCTTTCCCTTCACAACTTCAACTGAAAGGTCATACTATCCATCCTTGTTCCTTTTGGATTATGAACTTTAGCTTCCAACTTCAACCTCTAGAATTCTATAGTTAATTCTTCTGGTGTAGTCTCTATGTTCGTTCTCTCCTTTTTGCTTATCGCTTGCCACTACATTTGCTTTTCCTCGTGAATAGATACTTCAAATTTTTATGGTCCGTATAAATCTTACACCTTTCTCCATACATATAATGTTTCCCAGTCTTTCAAAGCGAGTATTATTACTTCTAGTTCCAAATTATGAGTAAGGTACTTCTGCTCATAAGGTTTTGGTTGTCTGGATGCATATACAATAACTTTATTGTACTGCATCAACACACATCCTATTCCCTTATGAGAAGTATCACTATAAACTATAAAATCTCCTTGATACTTTTAAAGTGATAAAACAGGTGACGTAACCATTCTTTCATTTAACTCCGCAAAACTTTCTTCACCCTTCTCCACTTCATATAAACTTCTTATTTTTCCTGGTTAGCTTCGTCAAAGGTATTGCAACTTTCAAGAAATCTTGCACAAATTTTCAATAATAATCGGTCCAGGGTAAAACTTCTTACTTTTGTTGGTGCTTTTTGCCTTTCTTCATTCATAATAACTTTAATTTCTACTAGATCTCCTTTGGTCTCCTCCTCACTGATTACTTATGCTTTCTACCTTCAAAACTTTCACCTTGTAAATTTTACATACAACTTCTTTCTTCTCCGACTCCCTAGTTGTCATTAAATGCTTCGCATGATCCTCTGTTGACTTTAAGTAACACAAATACAACTCATCTAGATATTCTTTAAAGATTCCGTCCATCAAGTTTAAATATTATTGGTATATTGGTTAATTCAAATGACATCACTAGAACTTTATAGTAGCCGTACTTAGTTTTGAAAATTATCCTTGATATATCCATAGATTAAATCTTCAATTGGTGAAATACCAAGTCTTAAATCAATCTTATAAAAGTACTTGGCTTCTTTCATTTTGATCAAACAAATTATTGGTTCGAGGTAACAGATACTTGCTCTTGATTATAAACTTGTTGGGCTTTTGCTGGTCGACGCATAATCTGATACTTCCATCTTTCTTATTAACAATTACTACCGGTGCACGTTATGGGGTACACTAGGTCTAATCGCTTCTTCTTCTAGCATTTCTTGCATCTGCTTTGCTAACTTCCTCATTTTAACTGGTGCCATTTTATGTAAGGCCTTGGTTACTGGCTTCGTCTCAGGTGCTAAGTCAATCGCGAACCTCATTCTCCTATCTGGAGGAAATGTGGATAACTTGCTGGAAACATATCTTGAAATTACTTAATCCCTATAAAATCTTCAAGTTCTGTGTGCTCCCGACTTTCATTTATGATCGCCATAGCGCTTACATCTTGGTCACTGTAACCTTTTAACTTAAATTATTGTTAACAAGTTCTTTACCTTCCTTTGTCCTTTAAACCTCATCATATTCTCATTTGGCGTCTTCAAAACTATCTTCTATCACGATGGTCTATCTGGGCATCACGCTTAAATAGCTAGTCTATAACGACTCGTGTATTTTTGAGTTATTTAAATATGTGATTATTATGGAAATTATTAAATAAAATATGTGTGTTGGTTTTGACCACTATGTGATGCTTGAGTATTATCTATATGTGATTTATAGTGTACCGGGTTGTCCGCGCGATTAATTATGGGATCGTAGTGAATTGTTTTCACTTTCAAAAGTGGATTTATTGCAAATTTATTTGCATAAATATTGGGAATGTTTCTAAAATTGTTTTTATAATTTTATAATTACAATAAATATTTTTAGGATTTTATAAATTTGAGAAATCAATAATTTATTAATTATTTATCTTTAAATGATTTTCTGAATGCTTTTATTTTTAAAATCCATATTTAATTCTAGAATTCTTCAAAAATTATGAAACTCATATTTATTTAAATTTGGAATATTCCGAGAATTTTAAAATTATTTTGGAAATTTTCGGGATTAATTTCACCCGCGCGTTATTTCGATTATTTGTTAAAAATGGGTATAAAGTGCGTTTTAGAAATTATTTTAAAATTACAAAATTTAAGTTTTTATTTACTTCGGGATATTTATAACATTTTAAGATTATTTTTGTGATTTTCAGAGTCTGTTTTAAGTGCAACTTAATTCGTTATATTTCAAATTTCGAGTCAAAAACCAGATTTTTCGGGAAGGGGCAGGACACGTGTCCAATTAGTAGCTTATGGGCTGATACGTGTCGATTTTTTTTTCAGCCATAGTGAATCGTGGCAGAGCTGCATTGGTGGAATAAAAAAAAAGGGAAGAAAAACAAAACAAAAAAAAACAACAAACACGGTTCCTCCCCTGTTTTTATCCCCTGTACCTCTCCACTCTCTCCTCTCTTCTCTCGTTACCTCTCTATCTTCATCTCTCAATTTTTCTGCTCCCCTTTGCGTGGCTTCTTGATTACCCATTTCAGGTAAGGTTCCAGCCGTTCTCTCGGTTCCTGGGTGCTAGCTTCAGTTTCGTTCTTGGTCGATCGTGCGTATCTGCGTGTGTGTATATACGCGTGTATAGGTATAATTGAGTGATGTGGTGGCGTCACTGTTGTTGTGTTTCTCTGTGTTTCTGTTCCGGTTCTGCCGTATGTTTTTATTTCCGGTTCTGCCGTATGTTTTCCGGCGTGGTGGCCGACGCGCGTATGTATGTATTGTTGCTGTGTCTGTGTCGTGGCTTCTGTTGACTCAACTCAATTTTAATTATTTTCTGCAGGAATAAATTGGATTAGTATCCGTGATGTAATTTTCGTGCGGAAATTTTTTTAATTATTTATCGGTGAAATTTCGTGTGAAAACCCGGAATTATTCGGTATCGACGAATTTTACCGCCGTCCGTGATGAATTTCGACGAGCGGACGGTGGACGATGATGATAGATATCTGAGTCCTAATTTTTTTAATAAATAAAAGTCGTGTTGTGTTTTTATGCTGTATCGAAATAGTTAATTAGTAAATATTGAATCGTAATGGTTGAGTTGGTTGTGATTACTAAATTGTATCGGTGATTGGAAATTTGCGAGTTGTGATTGGTTGTCGTGGTTTAAATTGGATTGTTGTTGTTGAATTGACGTCGATTGATGTTTCAACGGGTAGTCCGATAAACAAAGGGGACGCTGCCCGATTTACGGGAAAATCAAACTACGGAAATACGGGAGCGTATCCGAGGATTATCAGGACGTCGAGCGAGTATAAGTAAATACATATACGTATGTTGCATACAGAACCTGATTGTACATTGTGTTGTATATTTTGTCCAAAACAGAATAACCCTAATTTCGTAAAATGACGAGTATACGTATTTTCTAAAAACGAACATTGGATCGATTTCGAGAATGTGAACTCTAATTGTTGTCTGTCTTATTCTAATATCAATAATTACGAGTCGGTTTTGAATATCGTTAGGTAAGAATTAGTATCGAGGATATGTCAAGAATACCTGAACGTCTAACGTAAGGTATTTCGACCCTGTAGGTTATAATCGGGAACCTGAAAGTGGCCGATGGACTAGAGATGACCTAGTAGTCAGTTGACAAGCTCAATAGAGTTTTAACAGAAAAACTTAAGTATCAAAGTCGAATCTAATGTGGTCTAGTGATTGGACGTTAAAGCCTGACCGGCAGAGTCGGCTCAGAGTTGGTCAGTAACAGTTGTAAAGCCCTATGAGGCAAGTACTTCTGAGCTTTTCTTCAAGATATATTGCAATTATTTTCGAACTGTTTCATAACATGTCGCTCTTATTCAAAATAACTTTTGTTTATATTGCAAGTGCTTTAAACTATTTACTCTTAAACCCTAATTTTTCTTGATCTTGAGCCGTAAGCCTTGTTCCCTGTAAACCATCCTTTGTTGATCCTCAGATACCAAATCACACAAATATGATACCACTCCCCAAATGTATAAATACCAAACACCAAACACTGGAGCAAAAATTGTTTGAAAATACAGAAACTTTTATACTCCAACCATTCTTTATAACATCAAAGAACTATACCTTGAAAAATCAGTATTCGTCCAATACCTGATCATTTTACAGACTGAAAACCATTTCTTATACATACCTTGATATACATTTGAGATATCCATGAGTTTCTTTATGTTTTTATTCAAGTGCTTAACCATTATTGATTATGATCTTGTTTTATTGAATTATATCGTTTATCATATTGAACTGCTTTAGGATTGGATAGTTTGTATATATGTGGACCAGATTCGTGGTCAGACCATACCAATGGTCAAGTTAGGCCAATATGTGCCTTGGATCCAGTAATTTGAGCTGTGTTTTGTGCTTTGCTCGGGGTTAGTGCGTGACTGATCAGCAGTCTAACCTTGGTTTTAAAACTTAAAATGAATATCCAATTCTAATGATTAGTTAAAAAGAAACTTGATTCCTTTGAATCATCTCATTTGATCATTATTTGACCTCAGTTATCACTATTATGACTTGCTGAGCTAGTTAGCTCACCTTTGCGACTCTTTTATATGTTTTACAGTTGAAAAGAATATGGATAATAGTGAAGTTCCTCAGTCCAAAGTGCGGGCTAAGATTCCAGTCGAGTTGGATCGAGCTAGCAGAAGTTTCACGCGGTAAATAGATATTTAGATTGTAAGAATGATTTTATTATCAATTGTAAGTTAAATTAGTTGGGATTTGGTACGATGTAATAATTAAGGTTGTGGCTTGTTCTCATACTTTAACCTGTTGTGATCCGTGGTTATGTGAAACAGGGTCATTGCAATTAATATTTTATGTACAGGTGTATATATTATGAATGTGTTATGGACCCCAAACTTCTGACCCGGGTTTGGAGGGTGCCACAGGTTGGTATCAGAGCTACAGGTTATAAGTCACTGAAACAAGCCTAGATTGTCGGGATTGGGTAGAGGGTTAGGATTAGGAATAAGAAATAGAAAGATAAGATATTATGAGGTTGAGTGCGATGGTATAGTAGGTCTCCAGCACGGTTCGTATTACAATTCAGGATTCTTAACTTGCGCCATGTTTTCCAGATAACAGCAATGGCAGATCCTAATTTCCCGATGTCATTCGATCATTTGAAGCTTTCCGTTCGAGGAACGTCATCTTCTCTCAGATTTGATTTGCACCTTGTTCCTCCATTAGTATTAATGATATTACCTTCTGTTATAACGATTGCACTTTTTCAAGCTATTCTACGCTACTTTTCCACCTCCTGATATGAGATTACCTATTCAAGAACCTCCATCTGTTTATTCTTGTTTCACTGGACATTCGGCTGTGAGTGTATCTCTTTAGTTTACCCTACATCCTGTTCTATACCCCCAGTTTAGAACTTGTCCTATGAAGCGATTGTACCTACGAAGATAGATTCGAGAGTTACAGTAAATGGTGAGCGCTTGAGATATAAATAAAGGTGAGAAGAAGTTTAGAGAGAAAATTTAAGTGTTTTAGAGGATAACTGTTATCGGGTTAAAAGAAGCCATTAGTGACCGAGCCACCCGTGAATAATTATGGGATGAATTAGCTGAATTTTGAAGGAGTTAGAGAGAAAAGTATAGATCTGGAATTTTCGTAGAATTAGACGATGGTGATATGATAAATGCGATATATAAAGTAGTAATGTGACGTGATATAAGAAAACTTTGTTCTATGAAATAAACTTGTGGACTATTGGATAGTCTGTTCTATTTAACTACTGCAACGATAATTTCGGGAGTATCATCAGAATGGGAGCCTTGATGTGAAACTACGAATACGATAATGTGCGACAACAATTGAAGTTTCATCGATTAAGGAAGGTAAGTAGACCCAATAAAGGAGAAAAGATAAATGGAAGTAAATGGACCTTTGTGTGATCGTTTCTTTGACTTGGTATCTTGTTATAGGAAGGACAACAACCAACTCATACAGTAAGAACAACCAGATTTATGATTTTTAAAATTCTTAAATAAGTTTTCGGAAAAAAAAATATTTTCCTTTACAAATTTCTAAAAGCCTTCTCGAATAAAATGATTTTTAAACATTGGTTGTCAAGTTACTATTTGAGTTTCTTGTTTGTTAGAAAACCCGGATTACTTAGAAGGATGCTGTTTTAGACTTAGTATTGCTAATTCTGAGAACCAAGTAACCTCTGATTATGAAGAAGTTGATTATTTCTAACAGTAAGTGCAAGTATTGTTTGATAAAATTTATAACATAATCAGCGTACGGAGTAACTATACATTCAATTACTAGGACTATCAGAGTTCGAAGAATTTATTGATTTAACAAGAAGCCGGAGTGTGATCAACGAAGATTAGAAAGATTTCCAGACCTCTCTAAAAGCAGAATATTGTTAACAAAAGGATCGTTATGTCGAATAGTATGTGGTTATTCTAAATTAAAAGAGAAATCTTGAAGTTACCTGGTAAGGAACACCATTATGATTGAGTTGTTAAAGTACTATCCGTGTGGGTGCGATATTAAAGACGCAAGACGCGACAAGTAGGAATTTACCATAATGCTTAATTTGCAAAAGCATTTCAGTGTACCCTCTAAAATTGCTATATGATGCAGTTGGGATGTGATCGAACAAGCTCGAAAGATGAATACAAATGAAATATGGATGGTAACCAATGGTATCGTTCTTGTCTTCAATATTACAGCATATATTCCTTCTCAGTTCTTAAAAATGTATGAACTTCTTTTCTCAAATAAACTCTTTCTATGATATAGAAAAGGAGGATATTGCATTCCTTTAAAATTTAATTGTTTCCCCCAATTTTTGCTTTCTGATTGGGACAAACAGTGTTATGGTGAGACGCTTTGTCAGAATGACGAAGAGTCGGGTGGGACGCCACCTAATCATATGTTGTATGCCATATGGTACGAAAGACTGGCCATCTTAAGTACCAGTGTGGTTGTCTCATTCATATTCAAATCCTTATTTCTTCTTTCTTTTCAACTCTAATTTTTGTTGAATTTTGAATCCTTCTAGTCGTTTCGTTGTATTGTCGTTCTTTATAAGAAGTTTTCAAACAGAAATTAATGTATCATGAATCAAGTGGACGAAGTTCCATCTACATTTTATGTATGGAAAGGAAATAGGGGCACCTGGCGAGGATTGCAAATCACTAGTCCCAGTGAAGAATCCACTAAGAATCAAGGGAATCTACTCCAATAAGGAATACGTTTTCGAAAACGAGAATATGCTATTTTCCTGTAAAATATGTTATTCAGAATACGGACGTGATGATATGGATGATCAAGATGAATACCTTATGCGTTAAAGTATTAAAAGATGTGGGAGAAACTTAATTATTTATCTTTCAAAGTTTTGTTGATAAGTTGAATTACCCTGTTGAATTGATAAGATTGTGATTAAAGGACTAGCAAATTCAAGAACGTGTATTTGTTAAGTAAATGAGTACCAATGGTGAAAGTGAGATTTCTGACAATTAGTTTGTGAGGATTTGATATTATTCTAAGGAATGAATTAACTATTTAAGCTAATGTCCAGATAGATCGTCGTGATGAAAAGATAGTTCCGAGGACACCAAATGAGAAGGTGGTGAGGTTCAGAAGATGAAAGAAGGTAAAGAATTTGTTAACAATGACTTAAGCTAAGAAGTTACGGTGACCAAGAGGTAAGTACCATGGTGATTATGAATAGAAGTCAGGAGTAAACAGAATTTGAAGATTTTATAGTTTCAAGATATAGTTCCAGACGAATTACCAAAATTTTCTCCAGATAGGGAAATGAAGCTCGCGATTGACTTAGCACCTGAAACGAAGCCAGTGACCAAGGCCTTCCACAAAATGGCACCAGTCAAAATGAGGACATTAGCAAAGCAGATGCAAGAAATGTTAGAAGAAGGAGCGATTAGACCTAGTGTACCCCATAAGGTGCACCAATATTAATTATTAGTAAAAAAGATGGAAGTAGGAGATTATGCATCAACTAGGGGAAGCTCAACAAGTGTACTATCAGGAGCAAGTATCTGTTACCTCGACCCAATGATTTGGTTGATCGAACGAAAGAAGCAAAGTACTTTTATAAGATTGATTTAAGACTTGGTATTTCACCAATTGAAGATTAAACCTATGGATATATCAAAGATAATTTTTAGAACTAAGTATTATTCTCGTATTGCCATATGGATTAACCAATATACCAGTAATATTTGAACTTGATGGACAGAATCTTTAAGGAATATCCGAGTAAGCTATAGTTGTGATACTTAAAGTTAACGGAGGACCAGGCAAAGCATTTAATGATAACTGGGAAGTTGGAGAAGAAAGAAGTTGTATGAAAAGTGTACAAGGTGAAAGTTTTGAGGGTAGAAAGCATAAATAGTTAATGAAGAGAAATTCAGCAGAAGTTAAAATTACTATGAATGGAAAGAGACCAGAAACACCAACAAAAGTAAGAAGTTTTATCATGGGTCGGTTACTATTGAAAACTTGTGCAGGATTTCGTGAAAGTTGCAATATCTTGGACGAAGCTAACCAGGAAGAGCACGAAGTTTTGTGAAATGGAGAAGGATGAAGGGAAGGTTTTGCGGAGTTAAATGAAAGAGTGGTTTCAGCATCTGCTTTATCATTTTGAAAGTGTCAAGGAGATTTGGTAGTTATAGTGATGCTTCTCATAAGGAAGTAGGATGTGTGATGATGCATCGCAATAAAGTTATTGTATATGCACCCAGACAACCGAAATCTTATGAGCAGAAGTATCCTACTCATCATTGGGGCTAACAGTAATATTATTTGTTTTGAAAAATGGGGAGACATGATATGAATGGAGAAAGGTGTAAGATCTACGGACCATAAGAGTTTGAAGTAAGTATTCACGAAGAAAAAAAAACAGATGTAGTGGCAAGCGATAAACACAAAGGAGAGAACGAACATAGAGACTACACGAGAAGAATTAACTATAGGATTCTGGAAATTGGAATTGGAAGCTAAAATTCATAATCCAAAAGGAAGAAAGATGGATAGTGATAGGGATAAATAAATCCTGATTGTATAATTAAATATTACAAGGTATAGGGCTGCTAGGCCCAATAAGAAGATGTATGACATTCAGACCAAGAAGGTCAACACATTGATCAGGCCTGATGGACCAGATCAGGCCTGATGGAACAAAGAAGGCCCAAAAGCCCTGATTATTTATTAATTTCGTAATTAATAAATAAAGGAGGAAAACAGCTATTAAGATAAGTCCTAGTGGAGATATAAATCCTTGTAGATTGGCCTCAAGGGGACCTAAAAGGATAAGGAATCAGTTTCCTACTATCTAGGACTCCAAAGTCCATTCTAATTATGAGACTTGCCCACCAAGTCTCCTATACCAAGTCTGATTCAAGGACTCTCAACATCTATATAAGGGGTCTCGCCCCACAAATCAGAACTACGTTTTTTGGCTTGATTCTCTAATTCACAGAGATACGTAGACATCTCGTAAAGGCAGAATTAAGCTACGAAACACGAGAGCAGCCATTAAAGGCCTTGAGCTCCCGAATCTTAGTAATAAATACAGCAAATAATAACCTTAGTTTTTTATCCATAACATTTGGCGCCGTCTGTGGGAATGTGAACAACAACCATGGCGAGAACACGGAGAACAACTAGCGCTCTGGAGGAGGGAACACCATCAGGGACAACTCAGGTGATTTCGTCAACCGTGGAGATTCCTCCCCACTCAACTTATGCATCTACTCAAGCGGAAACCCAGATAGGGGCAACTCAACCTCAGCCACAAGGGACGACTCCCCCGACTATTCAAGGTACGAATCCTCAAGTTCAACAAGTACATATACCTGTGAATTCTCGACCCGTCAGGTATGAATATTCAACTGTTGTTACTACTAACCCCCCTTATGGGATGCCCCTTTACCCCGAGGTTGGAGGGAGTGGATATGCTGTGCGAAGTGAAGCACGAGGGCAATCGCCCCCTTATATACGAGGTTTGGCTCCTATCCCCGAGGATCGGGAATTTTCTGGTCCTTACACTGAGAGAGATTCTGAATCCTCGGATGATGAAGTGGCCCCAAGAAGGAGACGTCCAGACAAGGAGCCGATGGCCGATGGAAGGCAACGCCCTCGAAGCACCCAAGGGGCGAATCCCCAGGAAGTGCAGGAAAGGATAAGGGCTCATGAGGTTGAGATCCAAAGGCTGAGGCGTGACTTGGAAGCTCACCAGGCCACCAGACCCCAGATACCTCCTAGGGGGAGAAATCCTCCTCCTGTCATAGACCTGGACGGTCTGGTACGAAGAAGGGTTGTCTTCCCAAGAACTGATCTAAGCAATCTCCTTCCCCTTGGAGATCCTGATGATCCAACTCCACCCTTCACAGAAGAAATAATGAATGCCCATACCTCAAGGAAATTCAAGATGCCCACTATCAAAGCCTATGATAGCACCGGAGACCCCGCTAACCATGTCAGGACATTCTCTAATACACTGCTGCTGCAACCCGTGAATGACGCTATTAAGTGTCGGGCATTCCCTCAAACCCTGTCGGGTATGGCTCAAAGATGGTACAGTCGCTTACCCCCAAACTCTATTGGATTATTCAGAGAATTAAGTCAGGCATTTATTAAGCAATTCATCAGTGGAAGAGTCCATGAGAAAAGTTCAGCATCTCTTATGAGTCTTGTGCAGGGAGCTAAGGAATCCTTAAGAGATTACCTGAATCGTTTCACAAAGGAGGCTTTAAAAGTCCCGGACCTTGATGATAAGGTAGCCATGATAGCACTGCAACAAGGAACTAGGGACGAGTTTTTTAAGATGTCCTTGGCCAAACGTCCCCCTGAAAGCATGTTACAGCTCCAAGAGAGGGCAGGGAAGTATATCAAGGTTGAAGAAAGTATGAGGAAGACCGTAGTAAGTAATGAGCCCACTGGAGGCTAGAAGCGGAAAACTGATTTAGAATATATTGCAAAGGACAAATATCCTAGAACCGAACAAAACCCTGATTCAACCCCCAAGAAGGGAGGACCTGGACAAAAGTTCACTGAATACGCTAAGTTGAATGCTCCTAGAAGTCAGATTTTGATGGAGATTGAGAAAGATAGAGATATTCGCTGGCCTAAGTCCTTGAAGGCTGATCCCGCCAAGCTAGATAAGAGCAAGTATTGCAGGTTTCACAAGGATGTTGTCCATGACACCGATGAGTGTAGGCAATTGAAAGATGAAATTGAGTTTTTGATTCGAAAAGGGAGATTGAACAAGTATACTGGAGATGGAGGGGACAGAAATAATAATGGAAGGAAAAACTTTGAAGATCGTAGGAGGGACCAAGACGATCAGGGGCGGAATCCCCAACCCAGAGGGCCGGTTATAAATGCAATTTTTGGAGGACCACGACGCCCTCAAGGACCTGTGATAAACACGATCTTTGGAGGTCCAACTGCTGCTGGATTGTCAAAAAATTCCAGAAAGGCATATACTAGGGAGGTTATGCATATTGTTGGAGAAGCCCCGAAGAGGGCCCGGACAGAAGTAATATTGGCTTTTGATGATTCCGACCTAGAGGGTGTGAAGTTTCCCCATGACGACCCACTGGTCATAACACCGATAATAGGAAATAGCCCGGTTAAGAGGGTCCTTGTGGATAATGGTGCTTCTGTGGATATCTTGCTCCACGACACCTTTCTAAGGATGGGGTATAATGACTCCCAGTTGACACCAACCGACATGCCGATATATGGATTTGCTGGAGTAGAATGTCCTGTGGAAGGGATAATCAAATTGCCGACCACTATAGGAATGGAACCAATGCAAGCAACGCAGATGCTGGATTTCGTGGTGGTAAAGGCTAGTTCAACTTATAATGCTATCATGGGGAGAACAGGGATACATGCCTTCAAGGCGGTCCCCTCTTCCTACCATTCAGTCATGAAGTTTCCCACCCGAAACGGGATTGGAGAAGAGAGAGGAGATCAAAAAATGGCTAGAAGCTGTTATGTGGCCTCTTTGAGGGCTGATGGAGTCGGGGGGCAGGTTCTTCCTATTGAAGATATGGATGTTCGAGAAAATGATAAGAATAGAGGAAGGCCAGCAGAAGAATTGGTTTCGGTTCCTTTAGACCCCGAGAATCCTGAGAGGATGACTTTCATTGGAGCCACATTAGAGGAGCCCCTTAGAGGGAAGTTAGTGAAATTTTTGCAAGAAAATAGTGATGTGTTTGCATGGTCAGCAGCTGATATGCCAGGCATAGACCCGGAGTTAATTACTCATAAGTTAAACATGGATCCAAGCCGGAAGATAGTGAAACAAAAGAAAAGAAATTTTGCCCCGGAAAGACAAGAGGCTATAAGACAGGAAGTAGAAAAGCTCTTAGAGGCTGGTTTCATTGAGGAGATCCAATTTCCGGAGTGGTTAGCAAATCCTGTAATGGTAAGGAAGGCTAATGGAAAGTGGAGGATGTGTATAGACTTTACTGATCTGAATGATGCATGCCCTAAAGACTGTTTTCCGCTGCCAAGAATTGATACTTTGATTGATGCCACTGCTGGACATGAGATGCTGAGTTTTATGGATGGATTTAGTGGATATAACCAGATCAAAATACATAAGGATGACATTCCAAAGGTATCATTCATCACTGACTTTGGTGTTTATTGTTATCTTGTTATGGCGTTTGGTCTCAAGAATGCAGGAGCCACCTATCAAAGGTTGGTAAACAAAATTTTTAAAGATCTTATTGGTAAGACTATGGAAGACTATGTTGATGACATGTTAGTCAAGAGTCTAGTAAAGACTGATCATATAACCCATTTGAGGGAAGCTTTTGAGGTCCTGAGGTACCACAAGATGATGTTGAATCCTACGAAGTGTGCTTTCGGAGTAGGATCTGGAAAATTCTTGGGATTGATGGTCTCAAAGAGGGGAATTGAGGCTAACCCCGATAAAATAAAGGCGATCCTGGACATGGAACCACCAAAAACTGTCAAGGATGTTCAGAAGCTCACAGGAAGGGTTGCTGCGCTAGGGCGATTCATCTCCAAGTCAGGAGACAAGTGCTTGTCATTCTTCAAGTCACTAAAGAACATCAAAGACTTTGTATGGAGTGAGGAAAACCAGAAGGCATTTGAAGAGTTAAAGATGTATATGGACCAGGCCCCGTTGTTGGCCAAGCCAGTTCTGAGTGAAGTTTTATTCTTGTACTTGGCTGTTTCAGAGAGTGCCTTGAGCGTGGTGTTGGTTAAGCAGGAACTGAAAGTCCAGAAACCCGTATACTATGTTAGCAAAATTTTGTATGGTGCTGAGTTGAATTATTCAGCTATTGAGAAATTCGCTTTAGCCTTGGTAATGGCTTCGAGAAAGCTGCGTCCTTATTTTCAGGCTCACCAGATTGAGGTGCTAACAAATCAGCCCCTGAGAAATATCATTCACAGTCCCAAGGCAAGTGGGAGATTGATTAAGTGGGCAATAGAGCTGGGAGAGTTCGATCTCAAGTACAAGCCACGTACGGCAATAAAAGCCCAGGCACTAGCTGACTTCGTGGTGGAATGTACCATACCCAACCAAGAAGTCGGGGGGCAGGAAGATACCATACCTCAAGACAAGGAAGTCGATAATGGGGGCAAAGAGAAGGATGATAAAGAATATTGGGTTCTCTATTTTGATGGAGCATCAAAAACGAACTCCAGTGGAGCAGGATTGGTTTTGCAAAGCCCTGATGGGTTCTTAATTGAATATGCTATGAAGCTAGATTTTCCAACCACAAACAATGAGGCAGAATATGAAGCCCTAATAGCTGGCCTTGGCCTAGCTGGAACACTTAGAGTCAAAAACTTAAAGGTCCATGGAGACTCGAAGCTAGTCATATCCCAAGTAAAGGGAGAATTTGAGGCAAGAGATGATACGATGGCTAAGTATGTCCGCCTAGTAAGGGCTGTGATGACCCAATTTAATAACTGTCATGTTGAGCAAATTCCAAGGGAAAAAATGCTAAGGCAGATGCGTTATCAATGTTTGCTTCATCCGAGATAGAAGAAAGTTCAGGAAGTGTGTACTTTCGTGTTTTGAAGACACGAAGCATATATGTTAAGCTTGTGGCTCCTATAGGCCTGGGGACGTCATGGATTGATCCTATCAAGGCTCACATTCAAACCGGTTGGTTGCCAAGTGACGCAACTGAGGCACGGAAGTTAACTGTTCGAGCACTAAGGTACTCTTTGATAGATGGGATTCTTTATAAAAGATCTTTCGTGGTTCCCTACTTGAGGTGTCTCAGGCCCGATGAGGCACGCTTGGCTCTTGAAGAAGTGCATGAAGGTATTTGTGGACAACACTTGGGGGCAGGGCCTTGGCTCATAAGATAACTCGTCTAGGCTTTTATTGGCCGGAAATGATGGCTGATGCCAAAGAATATGTGAAGAAGTGCGACCGCTGTCAGAAGCATGCACCTGTTGTTAGACAACCTCCCGAGATGCTGACATCTATCAACTCGCCTATTCCCTTTGCTATGTGGGGGATGGATATTCTAGGGCCTTTCCCTATGGCCACGGCACAAAGGAAGTTCCTGATTGTAGCCATTGATTATTTTACTAAGTGGATTGAAGCCAAACCCTTGGCCAAAATTACAACTAAACAGGTTGCACAATTCCTGTGGGAAAACATTATGTGCCGATATGGAATTCCCCGTGTCCTAGTCACCGACAATGGAACGCAGTTTAACAACGAGGAATTCAAGAATTATTGTGAAGAAAATGAAATTGAGTTACGGTTCACCTCCGTGGCTCACCCACAAGCCAATGGGCAAGCAGAAGTAGCAAATCGAATAATCTTGGATGGATTAAAGAAGAGGATCGAGAAGTCAAGAAATAATTGGGTGGATGAGATACTTCCCATATTATGGGCCTATAGGACTACCTGTAGAGTCACGACAGGAGCAACTCCCTTTATGTTGGCGTATGGGGCAGAAGCAGTAGTTCCAGTGGAGATATCACATTCTTCTCCAAGGATTCAGGCTTTCAATGCTGAGGAAAATGAGGAAGGACAAAGGTTGGCTCTGGACTTAATCGATGAAGTGCGAGATGCACATGCAAAGATAGTAGAGTATCAGAAGAAGGCTTCATTCTACTACAACTTAAGGGTTAAAGAAAGGTTCTTTAAATAAGGTGACCTAGTCTTGAGGAAGATAGAAGCTTCTGGGGTAGGACAGAAAGGGAAACTTGCCCCAAATTGGGAAGGGCCATACAAAGTCAAGAGCGTTCAGGGTAGAGGAACCTACAAGCTGGAGACTATGGATGGTTTTGAAGTCCCGAGAACCTGGCATGCACAAAACCTGAAAGTTTACTACATGTAAGATAGTCGAAGTACGATTCTCACTTGTCGTTGTGACAAGTAGGTTTAAAAGCACCTTGAAGCTTTGTTTGCATAGGATTTTTATTTTCTAGCTATTATTGATCAGGGTCGAACCCATATTATGTAAGGTTTTGGAAAACCAGACTTGAATTTGAGGAGTTCGAAATTATTTCAACCTATGGATGTTTGAGTTGAGATAATACTTGTGTGGCCCATTAGGCCAAGTTTGAATGCATATTAAAGTATCGGAAAAATAAAGGAGAGAGATGCGAATAAGGAAAGTAGCATATAAAATAACCCCGGAGGGTAATAAGTTTTAATAAAACAAAAGTCCAGACATAAGTTAAGGATAAAATTACAGAATAAAAACACTACTCCTCCATGCGGGAGCCTTCATTCTCTTGCTCCTTATCAGCGCCTTCAGCATCCTTCGCAGGAGAAGCGGGAGGAGAAGCAGTGTTAGGATCCAAGATGCGATCATCTGGCTGAGGGGAGTTGAAGAGGGCATCTATGCTGTCCTCCGACTCAGCCTGCTCGGGACTTATAAAGTCCTTAGGGTCGACTAAGCCCGGGTGCTTCTCAGAAACCGCCTTTACGGCCGCATCCCATCCCTGAGTAAACTGTAGGGAATAAAGACCCTCATCATGAATCTCCATGAGATTCTTAAACTTGTCAGAATCCATGTAGTCATCAATGAGCTTATCCTTATCGCTCCTAAGTTTAACCAGCTCGGAATGAGCCTTAGCCAGCTCCTCTTTCTTCGTGTCCAGCTTCTTCTCCAGGACCTTGGCTCTCTCCTCCCATTTCTTCATCTCATTCTCAAACCCATCTGAGTTACCCTTCCAAGACCTAGCCTGGTGGAGGGCCGCCTGGAAGTAGGTATTACTCTGCAAAGAAATATGTGTGAGTTAGCACAAGTTCGTTGAAATACGAGAAAGTTGGGATTCAAAGAAAAAGAGAAAAAAGAAAGTTACCGCAGCTTGGGCTTGAGAACCCAGAAGCTCAATAGTCTCAATATCACTCCCCGTAACAATGTCAGTAAAGTCGTGGGGAGTGATGGAATGGTACGACCAATCCTTAGCATGTTTGGTGGATCCAACCACCGTATCGCTCCTCCTAAAGCCCCAGTTAGGCCTGAAGGAATGTGCCTTAAGTGAAGGATCCACATCGTCCCCCAACTCGACCACCGGGACGTGGGGCTTAAGAAAAGAAGGACCGTCAGGTTTGCTCCTGGGGTCCTTGTTTAGCTTGGCCCTCTTCTGGCGGCCTGACTGTAATAACCCCAATTTTTGAGAAATTTTGAAACCCTTATGAATAGTGTTTTTGCTGAACGAGAAAACTTTTCATGCCACACTATGTAGGGGTTCTGATATGGATATTCTGAGATTTAATTAGTACTTTATATGGAATATAAGTGTATGTAAAGATCGTCAGAATCCAATTCCGAACACTTTGATTTTTCCCGGAAATCCACAAGATACGGAGAGAATTGAGTATAAGGTAACAGGATAAAAAGGATTTAAATTAAAAGATTATAATAAAGGATCATAAAAAGGAATATAATGTATTTAGAAAGGTTAAGGGAACCTAAGTAATAAGATCCCTGGTATGATCCTTCAAACGATAAACGAGAACGAAAGTTAAGCGAACCGTATAACAGATCAGCGGTCATTAGGCAAACGATTAGGAAGTTAATCAAAGGGATTAATGGGAATGATGTCATCCAACCAATAGAAAGAAGACAAGGAAGGAAGGATGACATCATGAGGATGAGGTAAGCATGACATGGGAAGGAAGGAGGTGTGGTTGAATAAGAACCACACAAATTCAAGGGCAAGGTAGTAATTTGCTAAATCAAATACAAAAAACCAAGCCAACCAAGCTAGCAAAATCATTTCATCAAAAAATCAAAAACAACCAAGGCATGAGTTCATCTTGCTCTCGGATTTTTAGCATTTTCAAGGCATAGATTTTTCAAAATCAAAGATCAAAGCTTCCTAAATTGGTAAAAAAATTCCCTAATCATCTTCATGCTTAGTTATGGCTATATCATGAGTTTAAGCCATTAATTCTTTCTCAAACTTCTTCATTTAATCAATGAAGAAGACAATGAATAGTGTTTTCAAGATTTTTAACTTGAAGTTTGTCTTGTTTTCTTGAAGATCCAAGCTTTCTTAAAACTTCTCCAAGCTTCTTAAGGCTTCCTAGCTCCACCCACCACTTCAAGGAAGGTATACCATCTCCTAACCCTAGATTCCTATATATTATAGGATGATTTTGAGTAATGGGTTGATATTGTATCTTGTTGTTATGATTTAGAGTTTGAGATTTGGTATGGTAGTGAATGGAATGGTAATTATTGTGGTTTTGATTTAAAAGAACTTAAGAATGATTAAAGTTAAGTTTAAGCATAAGTATGAAAGATTAAATTGAATTGGTTGGGGTGGTTATGATGTGATAAGGATGGAGGTTGTTTGTATGTTGGATTTGAGGTTGATTTGGGTTGTTTGTGAATGGGTTAAAATTTGGAAATCGCGTAAACATAGCCGTCGTAACGTCCGATTTTCTTTGGACTGTTTTTGTGCATAGCATTAGGACCCGAGAACCCCCTGCTAGATTATGACCACTGCCATGTTTAGATAGCTCATGTTACGAGCTTCGTTTTGATATGTAGTTCGTTCGATTCCGATGCACGGTTTAGGAGAAACGACCGTTTCAAGTAACGGCGTTTCGCGAACGAAACTTTTTCCCCCGCCTTACTTTGAAATGTAGGTTAAAGACCAAAAAGGGTTAATTAATGCATGAAACATTTATGGTAAGTGTTTTAGGCAGTTGGTAAGTCACTCGAGAAGGAATCGCTTTAAAACTCGTAAAGGTTAAATTATTAAAAATGGTGGAGCCGAGGGTACCCGAGTGACTTAAGCGAATCAGTGAGCGCAAAACAAGCGTTAGAGTCTAAGTTAGTTAAAGTATAGATTTACAAGTGACTTTGGTTTAATTCCAACTTACTTGTTGTTTATAGGTTACCAGACTCGTCCCGAGCCATTCGTAACCCCCAGTCGCTCAGGCAAGTTTTCTACCCGTTATACTGTTGTTGTGATGTAAATGTATGTATATGCATTATCTTGTGATATTGCATGATTGTTATTAGCAAATTTTGCAATATATTGGAGTATGCTAATATGGTATATATGCATGTCTGTTTCGTAATCTGGTTATCTATCTGTTGATTTCAATGCTTATAGTTGCATAATACCTATGCTAGAGGATAGCGGTATCTTGCATATACCCTTAGTATAGGGACCCAAAGGTGAAAATATTTTCTAAAACCGGGAGTCGAGGATCCCGAGTAGGTTTTGTATATATGGATATGGATATATATATACATATATTTATATATATATATGGTTATAGTTTTCCAAACTATTAATCGAATAAGGTTTATTCGATAACTTTAAACTTCATTTTATTATTGAATATTATTTCGAATATTATTCGAAGGCTTATGACTCTTTTATTTATTTATCTGAATATTATTTGAATATTCATTCGAGGGCTTATGACTCTTTTATATATTATTATTGAATATTATTTGAATATTCATTCGAAGGCTTATGACTCAGCTTATTTTATTTTTTGAATATTATTTGAATATTCATTTGAGGATCTATGACTCCGATTATTTGCTGAGATATATTCTTTATTTTATTAAAGAATAAGGTGTAAATAATCAAACTTATTTTCGATTATTCAAATAAAGATAATACTTTCATATAAGTATATCTTTGGTTATTTAATACTCGTTTCAAGTATAAATTTTAATACTTCTACTTCAATTATTTTTATAAAGATTATTCTTTATGGGAATATTATTTAATTAATAATATTCAGATATTTTCTAATATTCTGGGGACTGATTTACTTCATTAAATCAGCTTTACTCCAAACACTCTTTAAAGTGTTTTCGAGTCTTCCAAATGATTTTTAAAGTCAGAGCGGATCCCAAAACTCATTTTTATATTTAAGATCTTCCTTTTTAAGGGGATTTAAATACTCGCTCAAAACCTGGGGAATCCGGCTCTGTGGTGTATTTTATATTCGCAACGAGGTTGCAGTTTTGGTAAATGAATTAATTACTTGCCCAACGTTCGGGAAGTAAGCCCATCTAATTGAGTCGGCATAAGCGACAAGCCGGGGTACGGTCTATTATTGTGTAAGTGGCTGGGTGGCAGTCCATCAACGCGTGAGGGGCCGGGGTACGGTCTAGCGCGAGGTCCTAATGCGGCCAGGGTGATGACCGGTGAGGAATTCATCCATCTACAGTAGAAAAGGTTACTTATTGGTATCTTTGCCTGATCAGCGAGATATCGGGTTTATGCCAAAATTCTTTTCCTTTCCAAAATTCATTGGATGTTTCAAACTCTGTTCATACTTTGCATAACAGAGATTCCAGGAAATGTTTAAAGGGATATATATATATGTGGATATATATATATCGGGACTAAATAAAGTATCTCATAACTTTTTCATTCAATAATATTTCAAAGATTGAATCTATTCAAGTCTTATCTTGTGGTCTCATCAGTGGGATGAACTTTTGAAATTGATTATAACTTGAACGGTGGTAGTTCAAGTAGTATTTGGGAATGATATAAGTGTAGTGAAGTATTTGGTAACTTCATCTTTTAAACTTATATCTAATTAATAATTGTCTTATGAATGACAAAGATTTTCAAAAAAAAACGTTGAGACAAGGTTAGATATATGAGATCACCTTGCAACGATATTTTTATACAGTTATACAATGGGACTTTGTGTATATTATGCATGGAAGAGGACTTCCATTACTTTGAAAAGTATATATGTATATATACTGAATATTTTGCGACTTCATCGCATTAAGATATCAAACTTGGTTCATTTCTTTTGACCAAGATTTTCATGAGTATTATGAGTAGACTCATATACTATTAATCATTATACATATTATTTTGGTGGGCTTGCTGCTCACCCTTGCTTTCTTCTTTCATCACACAACATCAGATAGATAAGATGAACAGGACCAAGCTCCCAATTCGCGATCGGATAGGAAGCGTTTCGCAGCTTCCTATAGGCATTGAAGTCACTGTAGCTGAGGTAGTGAACTACCAATAGACTAGGCTTCAACTTTTGATGTACCAGATTTATGTATATTTATGAATTGTAATAATGGCAATGAAATGTAAATTTATTCAGAACCTTTTTAAGGTGTATTGACATATAATTGTGGAATAAAACGACTTGTGATTATTTTTGGATGTTCATCTCTGAGACTATAACGTGTGGTGTGTGTGTTTATTGTGGGGTCACAGTACAGAGTAGTTGAGAAATTATTAAGATTGGGTGTTAATAAGGAAAATGGAACTCGTGACAACCCGGATCCCCGACCCCGGATTTGGGGGTGTTACAGAAATGGTATCAGAGCCAAGCGTTATAAACCTCAGAGATGATGGGACGTTAAGATAATAAGTTAACGAAGATAATAAGAACTCTTGCCAAGTTCATAGTCGGGCTACCTAACGTAGTACTGACAGTTAAAACCCTTATGGGAACCCTTATAAATATCGTGATAAGAGCGTAGTTCGTTATCGTATATGGTAGCGGGACTCCGAACCCTGAGGTTGAGGAGCAACAGTGCGATGATATTTTATTACTAATTGGAGATCGGATTGTGGATCCGATAGAGTGTCCTAACGCAGGACCGGATGATGTTGATATTGAGGATGTAACGGTTGAGGATGTTATCCTAGAAGGGATTGTTGCTGAGGAGGATTCCGTGAAGGATCCTGACAAGAATGAATAAAGGACCACTGAGGAATTGATGACCATGGTTAGGGCAACTCCCAGAGGTAGGATTGGCCGGCTACTATCGTAGATTGGTACAGGACTTTGCGAAGATCGCAGCCCCTTTGACGCGGCTTACTCATAAGAATGAGAAGTTTGAATAGACAGAGAAATGCGAGAACAGCTGTTAAGAACTGAAGCAGAGGTTGGTGATGGCCCTTATGCTGGCGTTGCCGGATGGAAAAAGAGATTTTGTGAAGTATAGTGACGCTTCGCACAAGGGCTTAGGGTGCGTGCTTATGCAGCACGGTAAGGTAATCGCGTACATGTCAAGACAATTAAGGTAATATGAAATTCGATATCCCCGCCCATGAGCTTAGGCTCGTGGCAATAGTTTTGCCCTAAAGATTGGAGGCACTACTTGTATGGAGAGAAGTGCGAGAATTACCTAAGCCATAAGTGCTCTAGTACATTTTCGCGTAGAAAGAGCTCAACATATGCCAGAGGAGGCAGTTAGAGCTAATCAAGAATAATGATTGGGAGATTCTTTATCATTCGGGGAAAGCCAATATGGTGGCTGATGCCCTTAGTAAAAAGGAGAGACTCAAGATGATAAAGTCTTTGGGAGAGTTGATAAGAGATTTTGAGAAAATGGAAATAGTAGTGAAGGTAACCGGAGCCGGTACCGAAAAGCTGTTTGAGATTGCAATAGAGACCGAATTATTGGAAAAGAGCATATTGTGCCAGAAAAAGGTGATGAATGAAGGCAGAGAGCCAACAAATAAATATGAGATTAATACTGAGAAAGATGATAAGGGAATAATGAGGTATTCCTACAGAAATTGGGTTCCAAAAGTTCAAGAGCTTAAGGATGAGAACTTAGATGAGAGCCATAGTTTGAGGAATAAGATTTAGGGCAAACCCTGAATGTGATGGTCAGGGAGGTTGCCATCAAGAAAGAAAGAACCCATAACATAATAGAGTGGAAAACAAGGTTTTTAATGTATAAGATAACCCCGATTATGGGAGAAGGTTGAAACATTTCATACCAAGGAAACAGAAAGTCGAGTAAGGAAAGGAGACCCGAGACGGTACTCCTATACGGCAATTCATGGACCTGTCTAAAAAGAACTTAGACTATTATCCCCAACCACCACCCTGAGGAGACAGTGCGGTGAGAAATTCTTGCAGGACCTTTAAGTCGCTAAGCTCTCAGAGTTCCATGGAACAAGCTGACCCAGCCGAGGCAAGAGCCTGGCTAAAGGGAATAGAGGAATCATTCGAGATTCTAAATGATTGACGAACCACAAAGGACTGTTTTTGTCACTTACCCTCCTAAGAGAGAGACCACCCGCTGGTGAAAGACCAAGAAAGGCATGGAGCAAGAGATTATAATAAACTGATTTAAGTTCAGTCAATTGTTTTCAGGAAAGTACTTCCCAAGGTTATAGAGATAGAGTAAAAGCTTTAGAGCCAGAACAAAGGCAGACGAGTATGATGAATTGTGAATTTAAGTTGTAAAAGTTGTCAAGATTCGTTCTGAAGACACGAATCCAGAATGACGGAATGTTTGGAATCAATGCTTATGTTGTGTTGGTTCATGAAATAATGATAAGAGAAAGGAATATAACGGCAATAGAGTTTGAGGAATGATAAGGGAGTTGGGTATGAGGAAACCCTAAAGACTCGTAGAAATAGAAATAGAAGAGTATGTAATCGTCAGGATGAGGGTGATTCACCATGAGTTAAAATTGATGGTTGAGGGCATAAGAGATACATATATTTTATCCCCCGTAAGTTGGGAAGATTCGAGGAAACCTTGAGATAATTCGAAGTATAAATAAGGAGACGCGGATAGACTGAGGAGACAAGAAAGTAAGAAATTAAGAAAATTGGATGAAGGAAGTGACCTTCAAGAAGGTGAAGTGTAAGACCGGTGGCATGATACCCAGAAAGGGAGACGCCAGATATGAAAGATATCCCAACATCGAGGTGACTGTTGAGATAAACAACAAAAGTAAATAAGGAATTATTAAGAAGAAGTTCACGTTGAACACGACCAATATCCTCCAGAACATCCTTGTTATCGTTACCAAATTAGGCAAGAAAAGCGGATGACCATTGTTATCTTTTGGAGGCCATATGGATTGACCTCAATTTGAATAAGGATGCTATTATGAAATTAGGTATCGACTATCGAGGTGGGAATGATGAATAAGATAATCTGTCAAGGATATATGACTTGATTTATCCATGGATGGATGCAGGTACCTTTTAAAGGTGGAATTAAGGCTAGAACATCGGTAACTTAAAATGAATCCTAGGGGAATGCATAAAGGTTTGCATTTCACCCTTAATAGGGACAGTATGAGTTTTGACAGTATGATTGGGAAAGGGTTAAGGTAGCAACAACCTTTAAGAATCAGTGGAGAAATTTTTCAGAAGTATATAGACAATGGTTCTAGTATTAGTAAATGGTATTTTGATATGCCCTGTATCTAGGGAATACAGGAGGAACGATTGAAGGATAACCTTAGAGGTTTTACAAGGAGAAAGGTAATATTCAAAATTCTCAAGAATAGAAATGTTGATAAAGGAAATATGACGTAATTATAATGATGCCAAGTGGGGCACGTGTTAAACCACGAGAAAGTATGGATCGAACCAGTAATGGTCGAAACTGTTCAGGGCAATTAGGACTTAAGATAAAAGATGTTCTAAGTATGATTAAGAGTTAGTCTTGACAGTGATTAGCCTCTAAAGATTGAGGCAATAACTTATGGAAAAATGGTGATTTTTTTTTATTTACTCATCAGATATTAAAGAAAAGCATTTTCACATAAGCTGTGATTGAAATAAGGTAGAAAATTTATTTGGAGGTGGTTAAAATGACATTGACTGTAAGGAACTATTACTATCAGGAAAGGCCAAAGAGGTGGCCGACACTTTAACGGTAAAAGGAAAATTGTAGGCGCTTGTGCCAAAGGATACAGTGATGATGGTTAAAAGCTGAAGGTTGTATTATGGTTTGGAAGATTGACATTCCTTCTGATGACTGTACAATACCCAGCCGTAATAGTAGTTGGTAAAGGTTTAATTCGTGTAATCGCCATGAGCGGGCTATCTATCTCAGAAGATACTATCTTGAGAATAAGCCAGGACCATATTCCAAAAAGGACCAAACAAACCTTTGAGTTAAGTCTTCTATTGAAGGCATATGATTAAGAATGGTATTAACCTGCTATCGTTGCTTTGAGCGAAACTCTTCTGCAATTTTATCTGCTTCATGTCATGTATGTATGTCAGAATCAGGAGTGTTCTTCATGAATCGTGAATGGTGATTATGTTACCTCCTTAGAAGGATTTGATACGACATGTATGGACTTCGTATGGTTAGATATTAAGATTTCATGGAACGTGAATGACGACAGTAGGTCAGTGGTGGACCATAGTAAGGCAGCAATGATTCTGCGAGTAGTGAGCTGATTACAACCGTGAGAGTTGTATTGGAATGGGTGTTGAGATTGAGTACCACTAATCGGGTCGTGGTAGTGTATAAGTTATCATTGATAGACTAATTAAGTAGAGTATCTACCTAGTGAATATTTATTCTTTCTTATCAATAGAGAGTCGTATTATTATACGAGGAAGGTTGCGGTGCAAGCATAGAATCCTAGTAACGATGATGTATAGAATGATATCCCAGATTCGATTTTCGATGTCGAGGGAGTTTCAAAGGTGATTGTGTATAAGCTCGAGGAAGAGCATGGGTCCATAGAATGATGAACGGAATAGAAATATTTAGGCATGGGAAATACGATGTTATAATACTTGATGCTGATATAAATATGTTTATGTTTTGTTCTCCTATGACAAACCTCTATAGTTCAGAGGTAGATTCCAAGCCAGATATTTTGTGGCAGTATATTTTTTTTATATATACAATTCTCTTCAGTTCGTTCTTTTCTCTTCTTTTCATTTCATGTAATCTGAGAAGAACAACCCTTCCAGAAGGGGAGGTATTGCCGAATGACTATCTATCTGTGTGATAGAAGCCGAGTAGGATACCAACTATTGTTTAATTGCTTGTCAAGTACTAAAGGCTGGCCACCTTCTGTACTAACTATGCAATAGGACAAGTGTTCGTGATCATAGTAATCTCTCAACAAATTCCTTTACTTCTATTTGATTGATCAAATTCCGGAAAATAGAAACAACTGAAAAAGGAGTAATAAAGTGGTGGTAGTATGCGGAATGGGAACACATTCGTGATACTAAGGTTGACGTGGTTATTAAAAGGTTATAGAACGCTAACGAGCAAAAGTATAACCAGTATAATATTAGGAACGGAAGGTGATAGCGATTACGAACTGGAAAAGAATGGGTATTGAGAAGCAAAAGCTTTAATGTTAAAAGCTATAATGAGAGTCTGTGCAATAGACTTGAAAGAAATTAGAATGATCACTTAACACGGATTGAGTTTTCTTACGACAATAGATCATATGTCAGTATTGAGATATCGCCTTATGAAATCCTTGAGGGAAGACAATGTCGATCTCCCTTATGTTAGGATGAAGTTGTAGAGCGCAAGATGCTCGGACCCGCAGTAGTCCAAAGGACCAAGGATATGATAGATCTAATCAGAGGACGGCTGGTAGTAGCCCAAGATGGACATGATAAGTATGTTGATTTCACACGAAAGGATAAAGAGTATGAAATAGGGGACCTAGTAATGTTATAGGTATCCCTTAGAAAGGATAGATGAGGTTCGGAAAGAAAGGAAAGCTAAGTCTACAATTTGTTGGACCCTTGGATATGTTAAGACGTTTGGGAAGTTAGCATATGAGCTAGCCCTAACCCCGAACATGTAGCAGGTCGTAACGTGTTCCACGTATCAGTGTTAAGGAAGTGTAATGCAGATGCCAGATAAATAGGGGCACATGAGCGCATAGATATGCAACCCGACGTAACCTATAGGGAGCAACCAGGAAGGGTTGTTGAGTGAAAAGGGAGCAAGTGCTTTGTTGAAGGGTTATCAAACTATTCAGAGTTTGATGGAAGAACCACAATGTGGGAAAATTTACTTGAGAGTTAGAAAGTGTAATGCTAAGAAAGTATCCCTATTCATTTTCTATCTGATTCCGGGACGGAATCCTTTTAAGGAGGGGAGACTGTAATAACCCCAATTTTTGAGAAATTTTGAAACCCTTATGAATAGTGTTTTTGCTGAACGAGAAAACTTTTCATGCCACACTATGTAGGGGTTCTGATATGGATATTCTGAGATTTTATTAGTACTTTATATGGAATATAAGTGTATGTAAAGATCGTCAGAATCCAATTCCGAACACTTTGATTTTTCCCGGAAATCCACAAGATACGGAGAGAATTGAGTATAAGGTAACAGGATAAAAAGGATTTAAATTAAAGGATTATAATAAAGGATCATAAAAAGGAATATAATGTATTGAGAAAGGTTAAGGGAACCTAAGTAATAAGATCCCGGGTATGATCCTTCAAACGATAAACGAGAACGAAAGTTAAGCGAACCGTATAACAGATCAGCGGTCATTAGGCAAACGATTAGGAAGTTAATCAAAGGGATTAATGGGAATGATGTCATCCAACCAATAGAAAGAAGACAAGGAAGGAAGGATGACATCATGAGGATGAGGTAAGCATGACATGGGAAGGAAGGAGGTGTGGTTGAATAAGAACCACACAAATTCAAGGACAAGGTAGTAATTTGCTAAATCAAATACAAAAAACCAAGCCAACCAAGCTAGCAAAATCATTTCATCAAAAAATCAAAAACAACCAAGGCATGAGTTCATCTTGCTCTCGGCTTTTTAGCATTTTCAAGGCATAGATTTTTCAAAATCAAAGATCAAAGCTTCCTAAATTGGTAAGAAAATTCCCTAATCATCTTCATGCTTAGTTATGGCTATATCATGAGTTTAAGCCATTAATTCTTTCTCAAACTTCTTCATTTAATCAATGAAGAAGACAATGAATAGTGTTTTCAAGATTTTTAACTTGAAGTTTGTCTTGTTTTCTTGAAGATCCAAGCTTTTTTAAAACTTCTCCAAGCTTCTTAAGGCTTCCTAGCTCCACCCACCACTTCAAGGAAGGTATACCATCTCCTAACCCTAGATTCCTATATATTATAGGATGATTTTGAGTAATGGGTTGATATTGTATCTTGTTGTTATGATTTAGAGTTTGAGATTTGGTATGGTAGTGAATGGAATGGTAATTATTGTGGTTTTGATTTAAAAGAACTTAAGAATGATTAAAGTTAAGTTTAAGCATAAGTATGAAAGATTAAATTGAATTGGTTGGGGTGGTTATGATGTGATAAGGATGGAGGTTGGTTGTATGTTGGATTTGAGGTTGATTTGGGTTGTTTGTGAATGGGTTAAAATTTGGAAATCGCGTAAACATAGCCGTCGTAACGTCCGATTTTCTTTGGACTGTTTTTGTGCATAGAATTAGGACCCGATAACCCCCTGCTAGATTATGACCACTGCCATGTTTAGATAGCTCATGTTACGAGCTTCGTTTTGATATGTAGTTCGTTCGATTCCGATGCACGGTTTAGGAGAAACGACCGTTTCAAGTAACGGCGTTTCGCGAACGAAACTTTTTCCCCCGCCTTACTTTGAAATGTAGGTTAAAGACCAAAAAGGGTTAATTAATGCATGAAACATTTATGGTAAGTGTTTGAGGCAGTTGGTAAGTCACTCGAGAAGGAATCGCTTTAAAACTCGTAAAGGTTAAATTATTAAAAATGGTGGAGCCGAGGGTACCCGAGTGACTTAAGCGAATCAGTGAGCGCAAAACAAGCGTTAGAGTCTAAGTTAGTTAAAGTATAGATTTACAAGTGACTTTGGTTTAATTCCAACTTACTTGTTGTTTATAGGTTACCAGACTCGTCCCGAGCCATTCGTAACCCCCAGTCGCTCAGGCAAGTTTTCTACCCGTTATACTGTTGTTGTGATGTAAATGTATGTATATGCATTATCTTGTGATATTGCATGATTGTTATTAGCAAATTTTGCAATATATTGGAGTATGCTAATATGGTATATATGCATGTCTGTTTCGTAATCTGGTTATCTATCTGTTGATTTCAATGCTTATAGTTGCATAATACCTATGCTAGAGGATAGCGGTATCTTGCATATACCCTTAGTATAGGGACCCAAAGGTGAAAATATTTTCTAAAACCGGGAGTCGAGGATCCCGAGTAGGTTTTGTATATATGGATATGGATATATATATACATATATTTATATATATATATGGTTATAGTTTTCCAAACTATTAATCGAATAAGGTTTATTCGATAACTTTAAACTTCATTTTATTATTGAATATTATTTCGAATATTATTCGAAGGCTTATGACTCTTTTATTTATTTATCTGAATATTATTTGAATATTCATTCGAGGGCTTATGACTCTTTTATATATTATTATTGAATATTATTTGAATATTCATTCGAAGGCTTATGACTCAGCTTATTTTATTTTTTGAATATTATTTGAATATTCATTTGAGGATCTATGACTCCGATTATTTGCTGAGATATATTCTTTATTTTATTAAAGAATAAGGTGTAAATAATCAAACTTATTTTCGATTATTCAAATAAAGATAATACTTTCATATAAGTATATCTTTGGTTATTTAATACTCGTTTCAAGTATAAATTTTAATACTTCTACTTCAATTATTTTTATAAAGATTATTCTTTATGGGAATATTATTTAATTAATAATATTCAGATATTTTCTAATATTCTGGGGACTGATTTACTTCATTAAATCAGCTTTACTCCAAACACTCTTTAAAGTGTTTTCGAGTCTTCCAAATGATTTTTAAAGTCAGAGCGGATCCCAAAACTCATTTTTATATTTAAGATCTTCCTTTTTAAGGGGATTTAAATACTCGCTCAAAACCTGGGGAATCCGGCTCTGTGGTGTATTTTATATTCGCAACGAGGTTGCAGTTTTGGTAAATGAATTGATTACTTGCCCAACGTTCGGGAAGTAAGCCCATCTAATTGAGTCGGCATAAGCGACAGGCCGGGGTACGGTCTATTATTGTGTAAGTGGCTGGGTGGCAGTCCATCAACGCGTGAGGGGCCGGGGTACGGTCTAGCGCGAGGTCCTAATGCGGCCAGGGTGATGACCGGTGAGGAATTCATCCATCTACAGTAGAAAAGGTTACTTATTGGTATCTTTGCCTGATCAGCGAGATATCGGGTTTATGCCAAAATTCTTTTCCTTTCCAAAATTCATTGGATGTTTCAAACTCTGTTCATACTTTGCATAACAGAGATTCCAGGAAATGTTTAAAGGGATATATATATATGTGGATATATATATATATATCGGGACTAAATAAAGTATCTCATAACTTTTTCATTCAATAATATTTCAAAGATTGAATCTATTCAAGTCTTATCTTGTGGTCTCATCAGTGGGATGAACTTTTGAAATTGATTATAACTTGAACGGTGGTAGTTCAAGTAGTATTTGGGAATGATATAAGTGTAGTGAAGTATTTGGTAACTTCATCTTTTAAACTTATATCTAATTAATAATTGTCTTATGAATGACAAAGATTTTCAAAAAAAAACGTTGAGACAAGGTTAGATATATGAGATCACCTTGCAACGATATTTTTATACAGTTATACAATGGGACTTTGTGTATATTATGCATGGAAGAGGACTTCCATTACTTTGAAAAGTATATATGTATATATACTGAATATTTTGCGACTTCATCGCATTAAGATATCAAACTTGGTTCATTTCTTTTGACCAAGATTTTCATGAGTATTATGAGTAGACTCATATACTATTAATCATTATACATATTATTTTGGTGGGCTTGCTGCTCACCCTTGCTTTCTTCTTTCATCACACAACATCAGATAGATAAGATGAACAGGACCAAGCTCCCAATTCGCGATCGGATAGGAAGCGTTTCGCAGCTTCCTATAGGCATTGAAGTCACTGTAGCTGAGGTAGTGAACTACCAATAGACTAGGCTTCAACTTTTGATGTACCAGATTTATGTATATTTATGAATTGTAATAATGGCAATGAAATGTAAATTTATTCAGAACCTTTTTAAGGTGTATTGACATATAATTGTGGAATAAAACGACTTGTGATTATTTTTGGATGTTCATCTCTGAGACTATAACGTGTGGTGTGTGTGTTTATTGTGGGGTCACAGTACAGAGTAGTTGAGAAATTATTAAGATTGGGTGTTAATAAGGAAAATGGAACTCGTGACAACCCGGATCCCCGACCCCGGATTTGGGGGTGTTACACTGACTCCCCTTCCTTGGGCCTGTTGACATTATTGATGGCCTCGCAAGCTGAAAAGGAAAGATAGAAAGAATATTAAATTACAGGAGAGATAAAACGTTACAATTAAAGGAAAGGAAAAATGGTTATCCAGTTATAAATTTACCCTTATCACTGGCCTGAGAGAGACCGACTTTCTTCAAGGAAAACTCCTCTAAGAGGGTCCAGGTGTCTGTTTTCCCATCATCTGAAATTAAGGCTTGATAGGCCACCTCCTCCTCATAAGATAATCTGATGCTACCTGGACTCCCATCTGACACTTTGCAAAAGGGCCTACGAAAGAGTGTGGCCCAATCACCCCCAGCCCAGGTCAGCCTCACAAACTCGTCCCTCCATTTGGGGTTATTCTCAACTATGGAATTACTATCGAAGATATGAGGGATTTTGGGCCATTGACGAATTAAAACCCAACCTGGTTGACTCATGGCGCTATTATAGAATTGGAAAACTTTCCTAAAGACAGCTACGGAAAGAGGAAAATTGTTTCTAAGACAAAGGACCATAAAACAGATAATGTTCCTCCAAGCGTTAGGAGGGAGTTGACAAGGGTTAATTTATACATCTGCAAGTAAGCGAGGAATAAATTCATGGAATGGGAACCTGAGACCCGCGGTCAGGGCTCCTCGATAGATAAACAAAGTATCCCTCTCCCAATTACAAGTCCTATCCCCAGGGGTGGCTGGAGTGATCCTAAGGTGGGGTGGAAGTCTGTACAGGGTGTTCATAGACTCTATCCTACCGTCTAACTCATGAAAGGTGTTACCATGATTATACGAATCTAACTCAGATAGAGAGGGATATTCATCACCTCTCGAGTTAATCATATCAAGTAGGGAAGTATATGGAGATTGAATTTGAATGTTTGTACCTCTCTTAGAGACATTCATCTTCTGCAAACGAGCCAAGTCACGATCCGCCATTGATATGCTTCGATTGAAGGCTTGAAACCCAGAAAAACCTGAGAAAGGTGGAGCTGCGGTGGCTGAGGACGCCGGAAATCGCCTTCTCAAAGGAAGAACTCTAGAGAGATTTATGAGAGAAAATGAGAAATGTGAAGTGAAGTGAGGATTCTCACTTCACACTACACTTATATAGGAGAAAAGCTCGGAATACGAGGCATTTCTAGGCCCATTTAGCCAGGCCCAACCTAAAAGCCCATCTACCAGAAATATCATGAATAATCTAGAAGCTACTGTGGAAAATGAAGGGTCGAAATCGACCAGAATTTTAAAATGGTTCGATCAGAGTCCTAATCGACAAAGAAAAAAAAATCCTAATCGATACTTCAATCGATCAAGAGGGAAGAAACCTATTAAGTTCGATCAGAGTCCTGATCGACGCTAAACTGAATCCTGATCGATACTTTATTCGAACAGAGGGAAAGAAATCCCCTAAGTTCGATCAGAGTCCTGATCGACCCCAAAAAGGATCCTGATCGATATCTCATTCGAGCAAGAAGGAAGAAAAACACTAAGATCGATCAGAGTCCTGATCGACACAGAAGGGAATCAAGATCGATATTTCATTCGATCAGAACGGTAGAAAGCCACCTAGTTCGATCAGAATCCTGATCGAAATCGATCAGGAATTCTGGTCGATTAAGCCCATATTTCAATCGACTAAAGTGTCACTTTGAAGGCAAGTTCGATCAGAGTCCTGATCGAAATCGATCAGGAATCCTGGTCGATTCCGCATAGATCCTGATCGAAGATCACTTCGACCAGAATGTTAGTTCCTGAGCTGGTTCGATCAGGATCCTGATCGAAATCGGTCAGGAATCCTGATCGATTTTTTATACATCCTGATCGATTTTAAGGCAGAAAATTAGGGAAAAATCCAGAAATTAAGGATAAATCCCAGAAATTAAGGATAAATCCCAGAAAATTAGGGAAAAATCCAGAAATTAAGGATAAATCCCAGAAAATCAGGGAAAAACCCAGAAATTAAGGGAAAAATCCAGAAAATTAGGGAAAAATCCAGAAATTAAGGATAAATCCTAGAAAATCAGGGAAAAGCCCAGAAATTAAGGGAAAAATCCAGAAAATTAGGGAAAAATTCCTGGAAATTAAGATAATTCCTGAATTAAAGGAAAAGTCGTTGTAAATGTGTAGGTCGCTCCACACTTTACGCAAAAACGAAACCCTGTAAGGGAATGAATAGACTTAACTTCTGCGAAACCTAATCAATGTTTCCCAAAAGTTGGGGGGCAAATGATAGGGATAAATAAATCCTGATTGTATAATTAAATATTACAAGGTATAGGGCTGCTAGGCCCAATAAGAAGATGTATGACATTCAGACTAAGAAGGTCAACACATTGATCAGACCTGATGGACCAGATCAGGCCTGATGGAACAAAGAAGGCCCAAAAGCCCTGATTATTTATTAATTTTGTAATTAATAAATAAAGGAGGAAAACAGCTATTAAGATAAGTCCTAGTGGAGATATAAATCCTTGTAGATTGGCCTCAAGGGGACCTAAAATGATAAGGAATCAGTTTCCTACTATCTAGGACTCCAAAGTCCATTCTAATTATGAGACTTGCCCACCAAGTCTCCTATACCAAGTCTGATTCAAGGACTCTCAACATCTATATAAGGGGTCTCGCCCCACAAATCAGAACTACATTTTTTGGCTTGATTCTCTAATTCACAGAGATACGTAGGCATCTCGTAAAGGCAGAATTAAGCTACGAAACACGAGAGCAGCCATTAAAGGCCTTGAGCTCCCGAATCTTAGTAATAAATACAGCAAATAATAACCTTAGTTTTTTATCCATAACAGATAGTGTGACCTTTCAATTGAAGTTGTGAAGGGAAAGATAAGATGTCAAGAGAAGATAATGGATCACGATGTTAATAGTTAGAAAACGGAAATTTATACGCCCAAGAGGACGATCGCGATATCTCCAGATTTTCTTCCAACACTTGGATGCTACAAGTAGAAGAATTAAGAAATAAGATCCCACATGGTATTCACAATATTAATATTTAATTATCGAAGAGACGCCAAGATATATAGAAACTTAAAGAAAAATAGTGATAACCAGATATAAGAAGGGAATTTCAAAATAGATTGGGAAGTGTTAGGCATACCAAAGAATTAAAGCGAAGTATTGGAGGCCTAATGGATAAGGCAGACCAGGGAATGGTTTTACAAGAAGTGAATCATGAAAGGTACCAGTGACGTTCATGGAGAAAAAGAATGAAATTATAAGAGTATGTACTGATTATCGGGAGTTTAACAAAACCATGAATAAGAAGAAGTGAGACCCAATAAAGAATTGATTACCTATGAGACCTAATCTAAGAAGTGTGTTATGTATCAAGGATTAACTTAAGATCCGACCTGAGAACATAACAAAGATTATGACCAAAATAAGTTAAGAACATCGCAAGCTCGGATGATATTATGTGAAATAACAAGTGTATCAGGTAATTATAAGGAATCAAGGAACTTGGTGTATAAGGAGTACTTGGATAAGCAAACTGTATTTATTGATAACATCCTCAGCTACTTAAGGAATATGAAAGTCTGTGTGGGATGCCCAAGGATTTTTCTCCAAGGATCAGAAGGAAAGCAACTATGCATTAAGTTTTCAAGAATAAAATTTTGACTAAGGTTAACAAAAGGTTCTGAATTAATCCAGTAACAACTACCTAAGCAAAATCGTATGATAACAGATGCCCTATACCGACAGGAGGGGTTGGATATAACTAAGACCACCAAGGAGTTAATAAACGAATTGAACAGAGGGAAATCTGAAGTTCAAATATTTAAAAATAACAGTACATGAAAATATGAGATTACTTTTCAGCTTTAACTGATGGAAAAGAGTAAGAGATGTTTAAATATTTGGAAACCAAGTTGAAAACGAGCGCCATCTAACATCCTTATGTGGAGAGTCAAAGTACGAAAGTGATTCAGGAACTATAAGATATATTGAGAGATTGAGTTTTTAAGAAAACACTGGAATAATTATTTATCATCGATGTCAGCTTTGGAATGCTACTTTACCAAGCTTCATGTGAACACGAGTTTAGGTCCCCATTTTATTGAGATGAAGTGAGAGAAAGAAAGTTGCTAAATTCAAAGTTAAGTCGACACACCAAGAGCGTAGTGCTATTGGTTGAAGCAGCTCGGAGTAGACAAAGAAAGAAGACAAAATTGTATTGAGAGAAAGTATGAGTATAGAAATAGGACCAGTAGTGTTAGTAAAAGTGTCGTCTTGAAAAAGATTGGATAAATTTGAATAGAAGGGACAAGCTAAGTCCTAAAATTAGTGAACCATTCGAGGTATTGATAAATATAGATAAAGTTGTTCATAAATTATATGACCGTCACACCCGGGTGTATACCTAATGTATTCTACTTGTTAATATTAAAGTGATAAGTATTGGGTTTGAATTAAGTGATTGATCAGGAGCTAATGGGGCTCTTATCCAGGTTTGTTTTGTATATAGTGATCAATCCAAACTCGTGATTGTTAAAGGCGAGTCATTGGAAATGAGTGTATATCTATAGTCAGTACGTTCGAAAACCTCGAGTAGAAGAGTCTACTTAGAATCTAGAGTCATATATGCTTGACAAATATCCTCACTTGTGTAACTAGATCAGATTTTGAGGACAGAATCCTTTTAAGGGGGGAAGGATATAATGACTCGTGTATTTTTGAGTTATTTAAATATGTGATTATTATGGAAATTATTAAATAAAATATGTGTATTGGTTTTGACCACTATGTGATGCTTGAGTATTATCTATATGTGATTTATAGTGTACCGGGTTATCCGCGCGATTAATTATGGGATCGTAGTGAATTGTTTTCACTTTCAAAAGTGGATTTATTGCAAATTTATTTGCATAAATATTGGGAATGTTTCTAAAATTATTTTTATAATTTTATAATTACAATAAATATTTTTAGGATTTTATAAAATTGAGAAATCAATATTTTATTAATTATTTATCTTTAAATGATTTTTTGAATGCTTTTATTTTTAAAATCCATATTTAATTCTAGAATTCTTCAAAAATTATGAAACTCATATTTATTTAAGTTTGGAATATTCCGAGAATTTTAAAATTATTTTGGAAATTTTCGGGATTAATTTCACCCGCGCGTTATTTCGATTATTTGTTAAAAATGGGTATAAAGTGCATTTTAGAAATTATTTTAAAATTACAAAATTTAAGTTTTTATTTACTTCGGGATATTTATAACATTTTAAGATTATTTTTGTGATTTTCAGAGTCTGTTTTAAGTGCAACTTAATTCGTTATATTTCAAATTTCGAGTCAAAAACCAGATTTTTCGGGAAGGGGCAGGACACGTGTCCAATTAGTAGCTTATGGGCTGATATGTGTCGATTTTTTTTTAGCCATAGTGAATCGTGGCAGAGCTGCATTGGTGGAATAAAAAAAAAGAGAAGAAAAACAAAACAAAAAAAACAACAAACACGGTTCCTCCCCTGTACCTCTCCACTCTCTCCTCTCTTCTCTCGTTACCTCTCTATCTTCATCTCTCAATTTTTCTGCTCCCCTTTGCGTGGCTTCCCGATTACCCATTTCTGGTAAGGTTCCAGCCGTTCTCTCGGTTCCTGGGTGCTAGCTTCAGTTTCGTTCTTGGTCGATCGTGCGTATATGCGTGTGTGTATATACGCGTGTATAGGTACAATTGAGTGATGTGGTGGTGTCACTGTTGTTGTGTTTCTCTGTGTTTCTGTTCCGGTTCTGCCGTATGTTTTTATTTCCGGTTCTGCCGTATGTTTTCCGGCGTGGTGGCCGACGCGCGTATGTATGTATTGTTGCTGTGTCTGTGTCGTGGCTTCTGTTGACTCAACTCGGTTTTAATTATTTTCTGCAGGAATAAATTAGATTAGTATCCGTGATGTAATTTTCGTGCGGAAATTATTTAATTATTTATCGGTGAAATTTCGTGTGGAAACCCGGAATTATTCGGGCACCGACGAATTTTACCGCCGTCCGTGATGAATTTCGACGAGCGGACGGTGGACGATGATGATAGATATCTGAGTCCTAATATTTTTAATAAATAAAAGTCATGTTGTGTTTTTATGCTGTATCGAAATAGTTAATTAGTAAATATTGAATCGTAATGATTGAGTTGGTTGTGATTACTAAATTGTATCGGTGATTGGAAATTTGTGAGTTGTGATTGGTTGTCGTGGTTTAAATTGGATTGTTGTTGTTGAATTGACGTCGATTGATGTTTCGACGGGTAGTCCGATAAACAAAGGGGACGCTGCCCGATTTTCGGGAAAATCAAACTACAGAAATACGGGAGCGTATCCGAGGATTATCAGGACGTCGAGCGAGTATAAGTAAATACATATACGTATGTTTCATACAGAACCTGATTGTACATTGTGTTGTATATTTTGTCCAAAACAGAATAACCCTAATTTCGTAAAATGACGAGTATACGTATTTTCTAAAAACGAACACTGGATCAATTTCGAGAATGTGAACTCTAATTGTTGTTTGTGTTATTCTAATATGAATAATTACGAGTCGGTTTTGAATATCGTTAGGTAAGAATTAGTATCGAGGATATGTCAAGAATACCTGAACGTCTAACGTAAGGTATTTCGACCCTGTAGGTTATAATCGGGAACCTGAAAGTGGCCGATGGACTAGAGATGACCTAGTAGTCAGTCGACAAGCTCAATAGAGTTTCAACAGAAAAACTTAAGTATCAAAGTCGAATCTAATGTGGTCTAGTGATTGGACGTTAAAGCCTGAGCGGCAGAGTCGGCTCAGAGTTGGTCAGTAACAGTTGTAAAGCCCTATGAAGCAAGTACTTCTGAGCTTTTCTTCAAGATATATTGCAATTATTTTCGAACTGTTTCATAACATGTCGCTCTTATTCAAAATAACTTTTGTTTATATTGCAAGTGCTTTAAACTATTTACTCTTAAACCCTGATTTTTCTTGATCTTGAGCCGTAAGCCTTGTTCCCTGTAAACCATCCTTTGTTGATCCTCAGATACCAAATCACACAAATATGATACCACTCCCCAAATGTATAAATACCAAACACCAAACACTGGTGCAAAAATTGTTTGAAAATACAGAAACTTTTATACTCCAACCATTCTTTATAACATCAAAGAACTATACCTTGAAAAATCAGTATTCGTCCAATACCTGATCATTTTACAGACTGAAAACCGTTTCTTATACATATCTTGATATACCCTTGAGATATCCATGAGTTTCTTTATGTTTTTATTCAAGTGCTTAACCATTATTGATTATGATCTTGTTTTATTGAATTATATCGTTTATCATATTGAACTGCTTTAGGATTGGATAGTTTTTATATATGTGGACCAGATTCGTGGTCAGACCATACCAATGGTCAAGTTAGGCCAATGTGTGCCTTGGATCCAGTAATTTGAGCAGTGTTTTGTGCTTTGCTCGGGGTTAGTGCGTGACTGATCAGCAGCCTAACCTTGGTTTTAAAACTTAAAATGAATATCCAATTCTAATGATTAGTTAATAAGAAACTTGATTCCTTTGAATCATCTCATTTGATCATTGTTTGACATCAGTTATCACTATTATGACTTGCTGAGCTAGTTAGCTCACCCTTGCGACTCTTTTATATGTTTTACAGTTGAAAAGAATATGGATAATAGTGAAGTTCCTCAGTCCAAAGTTCGGGCTAAGATTCCAGTCGAGTTGGATCGAGCTAGCAGAAGTTTCACGCGGTAAATAGATATTTAGATTGTAAGAATGATTTTATTATCAATTGTAAGTTAAATTAGTTGGGATTTGGTACGATGTAATAATTAAGGTTGTGGCTTGTTCTCATACTTTAACCTGTTGCGATCCGTGGTTATGTGAAACAGGGTCATTGCAATTAATATTTTATGTACAGGTGTATATATTATGAATGTGTTATGGACCCCAAACTTCTGACCCGGGTTTGGAGGGTGCCAATAGTCCATTTCTTAAAGTAATGTCGAATCCTCACAAACTTATTGCCAGAAATCTCACTTCCACCATTGGTACTCACTTATTTAACAAATACACATTCTTGACTTGTTAGTCCTTTAATCACAATCTTATAAATTCAACAGGGTAATTCGTCTTATCAACAAAACCTTGGGAGCTAAACAATCAAGTTGCTCCCACATCTTTCAATACTTTAACACATAAGGTATCCACGATAATCATTCACATCACCACATCCCTATTCCGAATAACATATTTCACAGGAAAATCCCAATTTCTCGTTCTCGGAGATGTATTCCTCATTGGAGTAGATTCCCTTGACTCTTAGTGCATCCCTGACTAGGGATAATGATTTGCAATCCTCGCCATATGCCCTTGTTTCCTTTTCATGTATGAAAGGTAAATGGTGAAAGAGATGTGTCCTAAGTCCAATCATGTATGATGATTTAGGAATAACTTTTATGTAATCTGTTTTGATTTCATTGATATTAATAAAAGACTTATTTGGTTTTATTGCAGGCTTTATCTATTTAAGTGTTTAAATAAGATATACCATAGTTTAGAGTAAAGCTTTTTATGGATTATGATGAGATCATAATAATGAGACCTAAAAGATGATAACTCTAAACTTAAATATTTCCTGGTCGTAGGATTACTAACTGGTAATTAATAATCCACAAAGATCGGTACATACTATGCTTGCTTCATTATGAAGGATGTTAGTTCTCATAGACATTTTTGTGGTGACACTATAGCTAGTATGTAGGTGCTTATTATAGAATATGTTCACTGAACATGACTCACACAGCTGAACAACTGATGGAATTCACTCACGTGTCAGCAGATGTTCACATAGTGATAGTTGTACAAGTATCCTTAGACTTGAGGTCATCATAGTCATCTTATGTACACTGAACTATGCTTTGGTTTAGTTCTTAGTCTCCAGGGACAATTATTAGGGCTCTTCTGGGTATAGGAATTTGTACACGAAGATAGTGTATGATCAATAAAGGATCTACCCCTTCCAGTGAAGGAAGCAAATGTTCAAGGCTGATCCACTTATGCTAGTTCAGGAATCTCTGGCCTGAGTAAATGAAATTAGAAAGGAGTTTCTAATTCACATTAATTAGAACTAAGCATAGTGAATGGGAAATCATATGATTAAATAATATAGGCTTGGCACGAGTTCCATGCCTTGTATTTAATCATGACATTGCAGGGTAGAAGGAATTAATTGTACGGTAACTATTCACTGAATAGGTTCTTGGTATTCTAAACAGTGAAATCGTATTATCCGGATAGTCGCGATATGGTGAGAAGTATCCCTCACGATGTAGAATAAACATGATTAATTTATTAATTAATCATATTTAATAAATTAGAGAATTTATATAAATAAAGATAAAATAGTTTTATTATTATTTATTTCTACTACCGGCTTAATATTGAACCTACAGGGTCACACCATAAAAGAGAATGATTTAATGGTGGAGGAATTAATTAATAATGGCTGGTAATTATTTATTTGTGAAATAAATAATTAATTAGCAAATTTAATAATTGATTAAATGAGATTTAATTAAGTATAAATTAATTAAGAAAAGTTCTTAATATTATTAATTAAGAATTTAATTTTGGAAATTAAATCAAGTGAGAGAATTATTTTTCTAAAGTGTTTAGAAAAGGGGTTAATGATTAAAAGGTGTTTTAATTATTAGTTAATTGGTAAATAGGAATAATCAATTAAAGGGTTAATAATAATAATATTTTATGGGAAAATTTTTAGCTGAAAATTTTGCCTATAAATATACTATTATAAACCCTATTTGCCTAAACCCAAAAATAACAAACCCTAATTCTAAAGTAGAAAAAGAGGGAGGTAACTAGTTCTCTCAACCTCTTCCTCCCTCCATTATTTTGATCTCTTGGTGGATACCGGTGGAGTGCTTCACACTTGAGGAGCAGCTGCTAGGGATCTCCGCTCATCGTTCTTGGTTCGCTTTTAAAGGTTAGAAATCGATCCCATATGATTTAATCACGATTTGTATGCCTTTATTTGGATTTTATATCATCAAAATTATTTTACCATGCTTCTGCGATGTATAAATTCCTACAAATGGAACTTCGTCGGCTTGGTTTATAATACATTGATTTGTGTGAAAAACTTTTGCAAAGAACGATCGTATAACGAAATAACTAGAAGGATTCATAATTCAATAAACTTGAGGTTGAAAAGAAGGAAGAAATAATGATTTGGGTATGAATGAGACAACCACATGGGTACTTAAGATGGCCAGTCTTTCATACCGTATGGCATACAGCGCATGATTAGGTGGCGTCCCACCCGACTCTTTGTCATCTTGACAAAGCGTCTCACCATAACACTGTTTGTCCCAATCAGAGAGCAAAACTTGAGGGGAATAATTAAATTTGAAAAGAATGCAATATCCTCCTTTTTGATATCATCATAAGGAGTTTATTAAGAAAGAAGTTCATACATTTTTAGGAATTAAAAAGGAATATACACTGTAAAATTGAAGACAACAACGATACCATTGGTCACCACCCATATTTCACTTGTATTCATCTTTCAAGCTTGTTCGATCATATCCCAATTGTGTCATATAACAACTTTAGAAAGTACGCTGAAATGCCTTCGCAAAATAAGCATTATGATGAATTCTTACTTGTTAAGTCTTGCATCTTTAACATCACACCTACACGTATAATACTTTAACAATTCGATCATTATGGCGTTCCTACTAGATAACTTCAAGTTTCCTCTTTTAATTTAGAATAACCACGAACCATTCAACATAACGATCCTTTTGTTAATAATATTCTTCTTTTAGAGAGGTCTGGAAATCTTCCCAATCTTCTTCGATCACGCCCAGGCTCCTTTTACATCAATGAATTCTTTAAACTTTAATGGTCTCTGCCACTAGATGAATAATTGCTCCGTACGCGAATTCTGTTATTAACCTTGTCAAACCGTTAGGAATAATCAACTTCTTCATAATCGCGGGTTACTTCGTTCTCTGAATTAACAATACTAAGTCTGAAACAAATATCCTTCCAAGTAATCCGGGTCTTTTAACAAACAAGAAACTCAAGTAGTAACTTGAGAACCAAGGTTTAAAACTTATTTTATTAAAACAGCTTTTGAAAATTTGTTAAGAAAATCTTTTTCGAGAGTTTGTTTAAGAAAATTTTGAAAATCGCACACTTGGTTGTCCTTACTATATGAGTTGGTTGTTGTCCTTCTTACCTATAACAAGGTACCAAATTAAAGAAACAATCACATAAAAGTCCGTTCACTTCAATCTACCTTTTCTCCTTTATCGTGTCCATATGCCTTCCTTAATCGATGAAAACTTCAGTTGTCGTTGTATGTTATCTTATTCGTAGCTTCACATCAAAGCTTCCATACTGGTAATACTCCCGACATTATCGTTGCAGTAGTTAAGTGGAACAGGCTATCCAATAGTCAACAAATCGGCTGATGTCACATCACCTTGTTACTATAAATATATCACATTGTCATAACACCATTAATTATCTTCAACAAAGCTCCAGAACCATAATATCCTCTAACGCTCTTTTCAATACTTATCTAATTCATTCCACAAGCTAGTCATGGGTGGCCTAATCACTAATGGCTTCTTTTAATGTGGTAAAAACTATCCTTCGGAACACCTGAATCTTCTTTCTAGACTTCTTCTCACCTTTATTTATATCTCAAGTACTCACCATTCACTATAACTCCCGAATTCATCCTCGTAGGTACTGTTGCTTTATAGGACAAGTTTTAAACCGAGGGTATAGAACAAGATGTAGGGTAAACTAAAGAGATACACTCACAACCGAATGTCCAGTAAAACAAAATTAAACATATGGAGGTTCTTGAATACGTAGTCTCGTATCAAAAGGTGGTAGAATAGCGTAGAATAGCTTGAAGAGGTGCAACTGTCATAGCGGAAGGTAGTACCATTAATACTGATGGAAGAACAAGGTGCAAATCAAATCTGATAGAAGATGACGATCCTCGAACGGAAAACTCCAAATGATCCGATGATACAGGGAAATCAGGATCTTCCACTGCCGTTGTCTGGAGATCACGTTGCAAGTTAAAAATCCTGAATCGCAACACGAACCGCACCGGAGACCTACTATACAATCACACTCAACCTCAAAACGTCTTATCTTTCTATTTCCTATTCCTAATCCTAACCCTCTACCCAATCCCGACAATCTAGGCTTGTTTCAGTGACTTATAACCTGTAGCTCTGATACCAACCTGTGAAGCCCTCCAAACACGGGTCAGAAGTTTGGGGTCCACACCACATACACAATATATAAACCTGTATAAGAAATATTATTTGCAATGACCCTGCTTTACATAACCACGGATTGCCACTGGTTAAAGTATGAAAATAAGCCACAACCTTAATTTATTACAACGTACCAAATCCCAACTGATTTAACTTACAACTGATAACAAATTTTTTCTTACAATCATGCTATCTATCTACCTCATGAAGCTCCTGCTAGCTCGATCCAACTCAAACTGGAACCTTAGCCCGCACTTTGGACTGAGGAACTTCACTATCATCCATATCCTTTTTAACTGTGAAATATATAAAAAGATTCACAAGAGTGAGCTAAATAGCTCAGCAAGTCACAATAACGATAACTGAGGTTAAACAGTGATCAAATGAGATGATTCAGAGGAATCAAGTTTCTTTTTAACTAATCATTAGAATTGGATATTCATTTTAAGTTTTAAAAACCAAGGTTAGGATGCTGATCAGTCACGCACTAACCCCGAGCGAAGCACACAGCTCTGCTCTACGAACTGCATCCAAGGCACACATTGGCCTAATTCGACCACGAATCTGGTCCGACCACGAATCTGGTAAACATAAAGAAAACTATCCAATTCTAAAACAATTCAGTGTAATAAACCATGTAATTCAATAAGCAAGATTATAATCAACAGCGGTAAAGCATTAGTATAAAAGCGTAATGCGATTCATGAGTATCACAAGGGTATATCAGGGTATGTATAAGAAACGGTTTTCAGTTTGTAAAAGGATCAGGTATTAAACCAGTAAAGATTTTTCAAGGTATAGTTCTTTGATGTTATAAAGAATGTTTGGAGTATAAAAGTTTATGTGTTTTCAAACAATTCTCTTCCAGTGTTTGGTGTTTGGTAGTTATACATTTGGGGAGTAGTATCATATTTGGGAGGTTTGGTATCTGAAAATCAACAAAGGATGGTTTACAAAGAATAAGGCTTATTGCTCAAAATCAAGAAAAATCAGTGTTAAAGGTTAAATAGTTTAAAGCACTTGCAATATTAAAACAAGAGTTATTTTGAATAATAGAGACATGTTATGAAATAGTTCCAAAATATTTGCAATATATCTTGAAGAAAAGTTCAGAAGTACTTGCCTTACAGGGCTTTACAACTATTACTGATCGACTCTGACCCGACTCTGCCGCTCAGGCTTTAACGTCCAACCACTAGTCCACATTAGATTCGACCTCGACACTCAGGTTTTTCTGTTGAAACTCTACTGAGCTCGTCAACTGACTACTAGGTCATCTTTAGTCCAACGTCCACTTTCAGTTTCCCGACTAGAACCTACAGGGTCAAAATACCCTATGTTAGACGTCCAGGTATGCTTGACATATCCTCGATACCAATTCTACCCTACGATATTCAAACCCGACTCGTAATTATGTATATTATAATAACACATGCAACAAGTAGAGTTCACAATCTCGAAAATCGGTTTGGTGTTCATTTTCGGAAAATACATATACTCTTTATTTTACAAAATCAGGGTTATCGATTTGGCAAAATATTTCATCACATCATACAATCAAGTTTCATATATAATGCACACACATATATATATAGTCACTCAACGTCCTGATAATCATCAGATACGTTCCCGTATTTACGTAGTTCAGTTCCTGGAAATCGGGCAACGTTTCCTTCGTTTATCGGACTACTCATCGAATACAATCGACGTCAATTCACCACCACAATCCATAATCACAACCAACATCCATAATTTCCCAACCATCAATTCAATACTATTATTAATTATTATTCGCATTTTACATTTATTTATTTTATTCGTAGGACTCAGAATATTCATCATAGTCCACCGTCGGCTCGCCGAGGCTCATCGCCGACGGCGGTAAAATCTAATGGTGCCCGACACGAGTCGGGTTTCCAAATAAATCCCACCGATAATCAATAATTTCCCGTACGAATTATTTTACATCACGCAATTTACTCAAATAATTTCCTGCAGAAAATAAATAAATGAATTAATAAAAAAAAGGCCAACCAGAACAGATGCAAGCTACCGCACCAGCACCACACGCACATTTCACGCGCCGCACACACACATATTAAAACACACACACATAGCAAAACATATACCAACACAGCGGCACATAATCAAAGATATGTATATAATCCGAAACCATGGAAAGAACCGAAGATTTCACCAGAATCGCACAAGCCGGAACTGAAACGGCGGTAATAGAGGCGGCGGTGAATAATCGCCGGAAAACAGAATCACCAGGCGGCGGAATTCACCGATAGAGAAAAACACAGTTGCGAGGGAGAAGAAAAGGGAGGCGAGACACACTGCCACCGGGGGTTTGGGAGAGAATAAATTATAATATATATATATATATATTTATTTATTTATCAGGTAGTAACACGTAGCAGTAAAGAGGCTAAAACAATTTGCCACGTCTCAAAGTATTAATAGGAATAAGACACGTGTCCCCTTTCTGACTGCAAGCTCAACTTTTAATTCGTGTTTCGCAATTTCGCAATTTTTGGAAATGCAACTCGTACCCTCATTTCATAATTTACGGACCGAGCTGCACTTAAAACAAATTCAAAAAATTATGAAAATAGTTTTAAAATGTTACAAATATCCCGAAGTTTATAAAAACATAATTCAAAATTTTAAAACAATTTTTGAAACACAATTTGTACCCGATTTTTGCAATTAAACGAATCGACGCGGGGTGAAATTAATCCCGAAAATTTCCAAAATAATTTGAAAATTCTTGAAATATTCCTAACTGAAATAAATATGAGTTTCATAATTTTTGAAGAATTCTGGAATTAAATACAGATTTTACAATTAAATGTAATCAGAAAATCATACAGGGTTAATTAAATAATTGATAAAATATTGATTTTTAAATTTTGTAAAATCCCAAAAATAATTATTGAAATTATAAAATCATAAAACTAATTTTAGAGACAATCCAAATATTTACGGATTTAAAACTGTAATAAAATCACCTTTAAAATTAAAATATAACAATATAACTCAATCTTTAACTACACATTCCAGTCCTTTACACCGATAAATCACAGACAAATAGTATATATCAACATACTGCTGCCAAAACCAAGACACATATTTTATTTTATTAATACTTCCACAATTACATATTTAAATAATTCAACATTATACGAGTCGTTATACCAGCTTTTGGACTGCACTGGATATATTGGCATATCCAGTCTTCCTGTAGGTGAAGGCTCTTACTATGGAGTCAAACACGAATGACTACTCCCTCCTTAGATGTTTTTGTTCAAGTTAAAAAGGTTGATCTTCTCACTGTAATTTATAAAATCCATAAATTCAACTAACGCCTATTGAGTTGGAACCTGTACCATCCTTTCAGTAGGGATTCCCAGTGCCTTGTTGACATCATTCTCATCAAATTCCACTTGTTGGCCTTGACAGTAGACCATCAAAGACACACCTCGAGTCTCATGCATAACAGACCTAACCGTAACTGAATTCCAAAAGTCATTGAGAACATCCAAGTAAAGGACAAGATTAGCAGTCAAAGCACCAGCAAAGTAAGTCTCAGACAAAAACTTAATAAAGCTCTTGAAACTGTCAAGAGCTTGGTTAGCATCAATGAAAGCTAAGTAGTTGGTACCGTCCTTGGGGATAACAGCTCTAATAGTGTTTCAAGCCATTGTGATTGTTTGAATTTGAGTGGGTAAGAAATTTGAAAGAGAAAGAGCTCAAAATGAGAGAGAATGGTTAAGGTTTGCAAAAACTAGGTGAATTGAGATCTCGAAAGCATAAAGAGAGGTTATGTCGAGATGTCTGGGTATTTATAGAAAAGGTAAGTGACTTGTCGAGAAGTGGGAATAAATGAAATTTGCTTATCGAGAAGTCGCGTGAAAAAATGGATACATATCGATATGTCACTTTCCTAACTCTTATGGAGAACTAGATATTGGCTTATCGAGATGTTAAATAAATACCAACTTTGTCCTGAATGGACTGAATTTTTTTTTTCAATTTTTATTTGAGTAAGTCAAAATAAAATTAGAATGATCTTATATCAAAAGAATTTTACTAAAATAATTTATTAAATTAAATTATGTCAGTTCTAAGTTGTCGAGAAGTCTAAAATGTATACTTGTAGAGAATTATATGAATCAATCATATATCGAGATCTCTACAAGACTTATCGTGTTAGGCCCGTAATCAACTGTAGAGGGGGTGAATACAGTTAATGCAATTAATTCGATAAAGCTTTAACAGAATCAACAGTTTTATATTAATAGATAAAAACTGATTACAAACGTACTCTCTCGAAAGGATGAACAAATATTCTTGAGAGCTTCTAGGTTATGCGAAAGATATAACAATGTTCCCAATGCTTATAGCCTGAACCTAATATGTGCTTTATATAAAGCACAGCTACACAATGTATAAGGAATCCTATTCTATCAATAACAAGGAAACCTATTACAATGCTTTTGAGATAAAGTCCTTCACCATCTTGAATTCATGCTTTCCTTTTCCTCCTCGAATATCTACTGATATGACAAATCCTAATGACATCATCTGCTGATCATCAAGTACTGATATATAAGTACTGATGACGTCACTCTTCAGTAAATGCTAATATAAGTCCTGATAAGAACTTTTGATAGTTTCTGCTGATATCATCAAATATATCTAACAATCTCCCCCAACTTTTTCATTATGACAATATGTACAAGTTCCAATTTGATGATGTCAAAACTATCTAAATGCACAAATCAAGTAAGCATATTCTTTCTTTCTTCAGTGAATATCAGACTTTATTCTTTATTCTGAACTCTAACAAAGTTTGGAAAATCTTCAAGAAACTTCCTCAGCAAATTTTCTTCCATTACATCCAAATACCATTGCATCCTCTATTTATGTCCCTCAGTTTATTTATTGATTCATCATTCTAATGGATGGCAGCTCTAAGATTATGTAACTAGATCATTCAGCTCCAGAAACATAATTTTTTTTCCATCAGGATTAAAGATTAAAACTTTAGTCTCTAGACTCATTTCTATCTTGGCTCCTCCAATAGGCATATCAACATCATATTCAGTTTGATCAATGTACTTTGGAATGTAGTTTGATTTTTAAGGCATTCCTTTCTGCTTTAACTCTATCAGATTCTTTATGAATGCGGACCATCTGGCAATCACATAATTAGTTACCTTGAGAATTGTAGCAATAAGTTCAAATTCCTTCCATGGTTTGTCTCTTAACTATTCTTGATTCAACCTTAAGCTTCTCCCAGACTCCAGAAAATAGATTATTTACTCTTCAGCATGATCAATAATAATTTGCACTGATATGATCTTTTGCAAGTCTTCAAGCATTACATTGTCTCCAATTTCTATCAAGTTAGAATGCTTTCTTAAAATCAAAGCATCTTCTATAAATGGATCATCAGCATTTAATATTCCAAGACCACTTGTGATTACAGGTTTTCTAGATTGAGAACTTCCACTGTAAATCTTCTTTGATGTCTCAGAAAAATCTCTTCTAGGTGCTGGTTTCTTGCTCCCCCATAGTATCTTCTTCTTTTCTTCAACAGTAAGTTCTGGCTTATCAGAGACTATGCCTTTAGAATTAGAATTTGATAAATCTGCTTGAATTTGATTTGAGAAATCAACAACATGAGTAGAATCAGAGGTTTTGATTGGTTGAATAACAACTTCTTCTTTAACTTGAGCAATGTTAGAGGTTAAATTCAATTTATCAGCTCAGTCAGCTCCATAGATCTTCCTTCTTTGGTGAGCTTGGCTGATTTCTTCTTCTTCAGTAATTTCATCAGTATTAAAAGATTGAGCAACTGTATAGATTGGATCTATCAGTATTTGTGATTTAGTTTCTTTAGATACTAATTTGTTCTTTACAACATCTTTGGCTTTAGGCTTTGAAAACTTTGACTTTTCTTCTATCTTCTCTTTTTCTTATGCTTCTTGTCATTAGTTAAAATAGCTTGAGATTTGAAAGATCTTTCATCCTCTTCCTGACTTACCTCCTTTATAACTACACCTTTGATTGGTTTGTTAGAAGGATCATCTTCATAAAGTTCTTATGAGATAACAACAATATCAGCATTTGCTTTCTTTATTGAATTCTTGAAGTCTTCCTCCATTGCCTTAGTTGTTCTAGATCAATTTTCTCTTTCAAAGATTCTTCTACTCACCTTAGAGTCAAATGCTTGAATCTTCGGATCCTTGTAAAATAGAGTTGCCTTTTTTCCTTTTACTTTCAGAATTTGAAGATATTAACTTGCTTCAACACCAGCTTCTATCTCCAAAATACCTTGGTCTTCATCAGCAGTTGTGACTTGTAAAGATTGTTACATTATTATTGTCATAGTCAATTCCTTAACTCTTCTTTCATTTCTCTTACTCTCTCCACCTTGTCTAGATCGAGGTCTAGTGATTGCTTTTGATGAACCACTAACTCCAACTAGCTCTTCACCTCTTCTCCTTTCATTATCCTTCTATCCCCCCCCTTATTACCTCCATCAGGATGAAAATCATCAGTATTTGTCAATATAAGCTGCCTGCATTTAGATTTAACAATTTTCTCCCCCTTTTTGGTATCCTAGCCATGCAGTAAAGAAAGAATCAGCTCCATTGAATTCTATACCTCTGTAAGTTGATCAGACATTTGAGCTTGTTTAGCTTCCAATCTAGCTTGATTGGCTTCAATTGCAGTTGGTCTGGCAACTATTGGTGAAATTTGTTTCTGAATTTCCTGATGAGTAGTCAGCTTTGAAGCAATCAATGATTCTTTGATCTGATTGATTTGAGAAGTAGTTGCTTCTTGAGCTGTATGTAAGGATTTGATAACGAAAGTTGATGCTTTGAGATGAGTCAGCATATCAAGATTTTGAATTTTATGTTCTACTGTTTCCTGATGTGCAACAGTTTTTGTTCTGGAAATAGGATATATACCATCTTTCCATTTAGCATTCCAGAGATTATCAAAATAATCATGTTCCTTCTTAGCATCTAACTCTTTCATTTTCTGTTGTCTTACATGTATAGGCATATCTTCAAGGAAGAAAATTTCATTCTCAGGATCTATAAGAGCATTTCAAACATTTGCTTCTTCACCATCATTAGATTCTTTATTGGCAACTGGATCTTGAACTATATGCTGAACTTCATCACCAGCTTCAGCATGTAGAATAGAATCAGAAATTGGTGCAGTATGTGATCCAGCAGCTTCAGAAGCTTCCATACCATCAGAACTTAACTCCACATCTTCAAGAATTGTAGATAAATGAATTGGAGCTTCAAAATTTACTTCAAGAACCTCAGTTTCTGTAAAGTGCTGTAGTGATCCTGTAATGGATGAAACTTTATGAATGGTCTGTTGTGCTACTTCATCTTCAACAACAACAGGGATTACTTCAAGTGGTGGAATAGTAGAGTGTATGGACTGTTTTTCAGTAAAAACAGGGATTGTATTATGTGGTGGAATAGTAGAATGTATGGACTGAAGAAAGTATCAGTACTTAGACTTGCAGGGAGATTAACAATACTTGGTACATCAGAGTTTATTTGAGGTTCAACAGACTGTTGTTTAACATCTATTTCTTTAGTACTATGCGCACTTGCAAACATATAACAAGTAAAACTTAATCTCTCTATTCTTTAAAGTAGTCTCACTACTCCTCACACCACACATCTCATGACTTTTAATAGTCAGAGCTTCCTCACAAGGATTAGTAAATCCTATCTCTCATCTACCTCTCCTTTTTCCAGGAAGGATCCTGCCTCTCTTTAATTCTATTTTTCTCTAAATCTTTTCACACATCTCACAGGAAGAGCTTAGAAAGATTGTCCTACAGAAATAAGAGGTGGCTAAAGAAGGGTGATCTGTGGTCATACAACTAGCGGTAGTCCTTAAATAAGGTCTAGAAATAATCATACCAACAGAATTTAAAACATGAAAAATTAATGCTAAAAATACTAAATCAGTATTTAGAATAAATGCTGATAGAGTAATAACAGTATTTATACCTTGTGAATCTGAAGTCATAATTAAACTTACAATTAATACTGTGTTTATGACTGTTGTTGTTCACCCATTGTGGGAACCTCCATTTTAATTGGAGAGGATTTGATTAGGTTACTGTCATGTACCATGATCTCAAACCTTGTTCTTCTTGCAAAGAACTAATACTTGAATGTGTTTATTGAAAGCTTCCACAGGGTTTCATTAAAAACTGATGAAACACATGTGTCTCTGTTAGTATCATTAAGATCTACCTTAGAATGTAGTCTCTAACCAACTTAATGTTGTTTCTGAGTGGTGAGCATAATTTCAAGAACTATGTCACTTGATTTTTGGAAACATTTGAGAAATGGATTCATGTGTTTCAGTTGTAGGAAGAAATTTAAGATATAAGATTTATGATTTTGAGATTGAGTGTGGATAACTTTTTTAGTGAGAAAAAGAAAGTTTCAAAGAATTTGGATAGAATATAACACTCAAAGATTATAATTCTCATTAGTTAAGAATTAAATCTTTCATGATTTTCTTCTGTAACATCAGTTACTTCCTATAATGTGCTCAATCTGTTTTGTAGTGAACATATGAACTTAAAGAGAGATTAGTTTCCCACATGCACTATTGAAAAATATGTGAAATTAAGCATACAATACTAATTTGAATATTTACAGTCATAATCATTCAAGAACAAACAAGACATTAAACATTCATTCACTTAAAGAGCCAAAGAAGGCAAAAGATATTTTCATTAATATTTAAAAAACAAAGTACAAGATTTTTAGATTTCTAAACATAAAAACCTAACATAATCTAACTACTCGGACTTCCTTTGCCTCTTTACAGCCTGCTCCAACCTCATCGCCCTGCAATGATAAATCCTACTCATTGTCCCTGTAAGAGAAATGATATTCTCTTGCAGCTCAAGAGCTGTTTTTGCCCGATGTTCGTCTTTGAAAATGGTTTCCAGTTGAAAGAACTGGAGATCAATTTGTTGATAAAAAGACAGTTCCTCAAAGATTGACGATGGAACGTCATGAGGATTATAGATTTGATGATTGATCTTGACTCTAAGTCCCCAAGGGTCATTGTAGACATGACCCTCTTTCAGACTGAAAGTAAGATAGTAAACTCCACCTCAATGCGAGTGAAGAATTGGGGTTGAGCCACGTTTTAATGAATGTTTGTGAATTTTTTGGACAAAATATTTGTGCAATGAGGAATTGTGTATGAAAAGGCAGTGAAAAGTTTTGGAAGTGGAGGGTTTATATTTATAGCAGAGGAGATAGACACTGAAAAGACTCTTTGAGCAACCATGTAATAATTAATCATAATACGTATACACGATTACACGTATCTAGGTAAACAAAAAGTAATCTCTCTCTTCAGATTCCTATTCCCAATGTGAGTACTCAAGTGTTAATATATACTTACAGCAGTAGCTAACCCATTTAAGCAATTAAAAGATATTCCACTAACTCACTGTTAATTAAAAATACTTCGTAACCATTTATTTTGAATAAATTCAAAATAATCAATGAAATATAACAGTCAATCATGGTTTGACCATTATCAGTATTTTAATTACGACTATCGGGATTTATCAGTCAACACTAGTTTGACCAATATCAGAATTTAACTACTGATTGGATCTATTAGTCAAAGCAAATTTAACTAATATCAGAGCATATACACATAATCAGCAGTTCTAACATGCAGCTTTCAGCTAGGATTCATAAAAGTTAATTGCATGTTATCATGGCATCAACATTTAGCACAATAATCAGTATCTAACAAGTACTAACACATAATAAGATACCATACTTCAATTATCAGCAATTATGTCTTACTTATCATAGTTTAAGAAATGTCCTGATAGCATTCCTAATTCATTCACCAATCTTGTGAAAGTAGCTTTCAGGGAGGCTTGGTGAATATATCTGCTACTTGTTGATCTGTTGGAATAAAGACCAATTCTATTGTACTTGCTTCCACATGTTCCCTTATGAAATGGTACCTGATGCTGATGTGTTTAGTCATTGAATGTTGTACTGGATTTCCTGTAATTGTAATAGCACTATGATTATCATAATATATAGGTATAGAAGAATAATCTAACCCATAATCCAGTAACTAATTCTTCATCCATAGAATCTGAGCACAACAGCTTCCTGCAGCAATATATTCTGCTTCTGCAGTTGATATGGAAATTGACTTTTGTTTCTTGCTATACAAAGAAACTAATATGCCACCAAGAAATTGGCAGCTTCCAGAAATGCTTCTCCTGTCTATTTTGCATCCTGCAAAATCAGCATCTGAATATCCAATTAGCTTAAAATCTGAATCTCTAGGATACCATAATCCCAGATTTATGGTTCCTTTGAGATACTTAAAAATTCTTTTCACAACTAATAGATGAGGTTCTCTTGGATCTGCTTGGAACCTTGCATAGAGACATGTACCATACATGATATCAGGTCTACTAGCAGTCAAATATAGGAGTGAGCCAATCATACCTATGTAGTTAGTTATATCTACTGAAGAACTATTATTTAAATCTAACTTGGTTGCAGTGGCCATGAGAGTTGATGCAGTTGAGTAGTCTTGCATTGCAAATATTTTGAGTAAATTCTTGGTGTATTTGGATTGATTTATGAAGATCCCTTCATCAGTCTGTTTAACTTGTAACCCCGTAAAGTAACTCAATTCTCCTACCATACTCATTTGATACATAGACTGCATTAGCTTTGCAAATCTCTCACAGAGTTTATGTATAGTAGATCCAAAAATGATATCATCAACATATATATGTACTAATAACAAGTCATTGCCATGGTATTTATAAAAGAGAGTTTTGTCAATTGTACCTCTTGTGAAACCATTTTATAAAAGAAATAGAGCAAGTGTTTCATACCAGGTGCTTGGAGCTTGCTTTAGTCCGTAGAGTGCTTTATCCAGTAAGTAGACATGATCTGGATACTTTGGATCAATGAACTCTGGAAGTTGTTCAACATAAACTTCCTTTTCAAGTTCTCCATTTAGAAATGCACTATTTATATCCATTTGGAACACCTTAAACTTCTTGTGAGCAACATATGCTAGAAAGATCCTAATTGCCTCAAGCCTTGTAACTGGAGAAAATGTCTCATCATAATTAATGCCTTCTTGTTGTGAATAGCCCTTTGCAACCAGTCTTGCTTTATTCCTTGTAACAATGCCCTCACTGTCAGTTTTGTTTCTGAATATCCACTTTGTACCAACTACAGATCTGTTCTTTGGTCTTGGCACAAGAGTCTAGACTTTGTTCCTTTCAAATTCATTAAGCTCCTCTTGCATTGCTGTAACCCAGTCAACATCTTGAAGAGCTTCTTCAATTTTCTTAGGTTCAGTTTGAGATAGAAAATAAAGCTAGAGACATTCATTTTGAGTGGCTTTTCTAGTTCTTACACCACTGTCAGGATTTCCAATGATTAAGTCATATGTGTGTGACTTAGACCATTTCCTTGCAGATGGAAGTTGACTCCTTGAAGACGAACCTCCCACTTGATCCATGAATTCTCTGTTATTTCTTTGACTGGTACCACTATTGTTTCCTGATGCTCCCCCTGAATCAGTGTTCCCATTATTATCAGCATTTGACTCATCAAAGTTTGAGGAGTTTGAGTCTGATGATCTATCCACTGATATCTCTTGATTTGAATCACTTGTAGAAGTCTCTGGATTAGAATCATGTTGCTCCCCCTCAACATATGCTTGAATGTTAAAAGAATTTCCACTGTCATGTGGATCATCAGAGCTTTGAGTGATATCAGGATTTACTGTATCAGGATCAGGATTTAAAAGTTCAGCATAAGGTACTTCATTTTCAAATCTCAATTTTTCATGGTCATCTGCTTCTTCTAGACCTATTATCTTCTTGTCATCAAAAGATACATGTATATATTCCATGATTGTTCTTGTTCTCAGATTATAAACTCTAAAGGCTTTTGTAGACAATGGATCTCCCACAAAAATTCCTTCATCAGCTTTTAGATCAAACTTGGTCAGCTGCTCCAGATGAGTTTTAAGAACAGAATACTTATAACCAAAAATGTGAAAGTAATTTAAATTTGGCTTCTTTCCCTTCACCATCTCAAATGGTGTTTTTCCATGCCTGTTGATCAATATTGCATTTTGTGTGAAGCAAGCAGTTTGCACAGCCTCAGCCTAAAAGTAGGTAGGCAATCTTGCTTCTTCTAGCATGGTTCTTGCAGCTTCTATGAGAGTCCTATTCTTTCTTGCAACTACTCCATTTTGTTGTGAAGTTCCAGGAGCAGAAAACTCTTTTTTTATCCCCTTGAGTTTGCAGAACTCTTCCATAGAGCTATTCTTGAATTCAGTTCCATTATCACTTCTAATGATCTTCACTTTGTATGTTAATCCTTTGTCCAGCTCCCTCACGTGATCAAGAAGAATGGATGGAGATTCATCCTTGGTGTGCAGAATATACACCCATATGTATCTTGTATATTCATCAACAATTACGAGTGCATACCTCTTCTTGGCAATTGACATAACATTTACTGGACCAAAGAGATCAATATGAAGTAGATGATATGGTTTAATAATGGAGGATTTAGTTTTACTCTTGAAAGATATTTTCCTTTGCTTGGATTTCTGGCATTAGTCACATAAGCCATCAGGAGTAAACACTTCATTGGGCAATCCTCTCACAAGATCTTTTCTCACAAGTTCATTGATATTGTTGAAGTTGAGATGAGAAAGTCTTTTGTGCCAGTTCCAGTTGTCTTCCACAGATGCTCTACTTAGTATACAAACTTCTAATTCTTCAGTACTTATAGAGACCCTGGCTTCATATAAACTACCATGTCTTAATCAGTCATTACAATCTTGCCATCAGGCTTACTGAAAATTTCACAATGCTCCTCATAGAAATTGACATGGTAACCTCTGTCACAGATTTGACTCATACTGATCAGATTATGCTTGAGTCCTACAACTGGAGCTACATTTTCAATGATGACATTTCCAACTTTGATTTTGCCATATCCCAAGATTTTTCCTAAGTTGCCATCTCCATAAGAAACCCTTGGGTCAACTTTCTCCTTAAATTCTGATAGCAGGGATTTATAACCAGTCATGTGTCCTGAGCATCCACTGTCCAAGAATAAAGTGTTCCTCCTATTACCCTGTAATCAGTAATTAGAATTAGTTAGTAATTTTAAGGACCCGGACTTGCTTGGATTCTTTGGCTCTTTTTTGTTTGTTAACATATTGTTAACTTTTTATCAGAGTTTATGTTAACATTCTTACTATCAGTATTTATACATTCAAGGACATATTATGCTTCAATTAAAGAGGGTTTCAGTTTATAATAATCATAATACAAACCGTGATACTCTTTATATGTATAAATAGAGTGCCAAACACTACCATAATGAAAACAAGGACTCTGTGGTTTATATCTAACTGTTCTATTCCTAAACTTTGATTTGGAAGGAACAATATTTATCTCTTTATTCTTCCTGTAAGAATTAGCAAGATGATTAGTACTACCACAGTTCAAACAGGCCTTTCTAGGTGCATTGGGAGGAGTTACATAATTACCATTCTTATTAACACCTACCTTGCCATTCCTATTTTTCCTAGGCCTTTTCTTCTTGTCTTTCATGTGTAAATCCTTCAGCTTTTTCTTAAGCTGTTTCTGAGTCATTGAACAAATATTTATTGATTTTGTGTGAACCTATTCAGTCTTATCAGTAATTAAGTTTGATCTAGGTGCTGAGGTTGAACCTTCCTCATAGCTTGACTTGACAGTATTAGCACTTGGATTAAACTTAATGGTCTTTATCTCAACCTTGTTCAGTTTGACTTTGCTATCAGTATTTACTGATCTGTTTTCTCAGTTTCTTTTTCAATTTTCTTGTCAGAATTAGATCTAGAAGCATATCCTAATCTTGATCCCCAATAACCATTCTGTAAAATTTTCTGAGTTGTTTTTCTTGAGTTAGTCCAAAGTTTAATATCCTCTCTTTCTTTAGCTAACTCCTTTTCTGTATAAGCATGTTTTTTTAACAGTTTTTCTTTAACATAAACAACATTATCTCTTTCTTTTTAAATTTCTAGCATGGAAAGCAACTCAATTTCTACGTGATCATTCCTTTTCTTTAAAACGGAGTTTTCACTCTTGATTATGTTATTCTCTAAGGTTTGATCCCTATAACTAACATGCAGAGTCTTAAGAAATTATTTTAATTCATAGATATCATCAGTATCAAAAGCAAGGACACTCTAAGGTACCTTTAATTCAGCATTGTCAGCCTCAGTATCAGCATTTGCAATGAGAGCATAATTGATCCCATCATATGAATCTGATGAATCATCCCAGTTTTTCTTCTTTGAGATCAACGCTTGTTTCTTCTCAGCTCTGAGTTTTCTCTAGTCAGCTGCAAAGTGTCCAATTTCATCACAGTTGTAACATCTCTCATATGACTTGTCAAGTTTTCGAGATCTTGATTCCTTCCAATCAGTATTTCTTTTATTGTTCCTCTTATCAGAGTTTGAGGAACTGGATCCTTTTTTGGAAAATCTTCTGACCATCTTCTTGAAGCCTTTAACCAATAGTGCAGTCGTTTGATCCATGTCTTCATTGTTTTCATAATCACTATCAGTATCTGATTTAATATCAGTATTTGAGTCATCATCGGAGTTTGATGATTCAGTATCTGACTTTGCAATCATAACTTTTCCTCCTAGCTTTCTCCTTTTGCTGCTCTTCAACTTTAAGTGCTACTGGTCTAGATTTAGATCTTTTCCTCTTGCTTCTTTGCTCCATCTCTAGTTCAGAGTTTTCAGTATTCCATAGATCTCATCTAGAGGTGTGTCACTAAGTTCGTAATTATCCCTTATTGATGTAACCTTAGGGAGAGCAAGTAGGAACTTCAAGTTTGAGTCCTCCAAATCATACTCCTTATTGACAAGAGATAAGTCATTCAGAAGCTTATGAAATTTGTCATAGATCTCAGTTAAGGACTCATTGTCTCTTGAGTCAAAGCGCTCACATTTTTGAGTAAGCACTTTCCTCTTATTTTTCTTGATAGCAGTTGTACCTTGACATTTTACCTCTAAAGCATCCCATATTTCTTTTATTGTTTTACATCCAATAACCCTACTGGACATAACACTATCAAGACTGCTGTGCAAAATGTGTCTGACCTTAGCATCCTTCATAACAGATGAAAGATCTTCAGGAGTGTAGTCCTTCCTGTCTTTGTCAACCATCTTCTCTGGTTCTCCTGCAATAGAAATAGCTACCTTCATTGATTTATGCGGACCATCATAAATCCTGTTTAGATATTCAGGATTTGTGGCTTCCAAACACATGGCCATCCTGACTTTCCAGATTGGATATTCAAGTATCTTCAGGATTGGCACCTTGATTGCTTCATACCTACTCATGTTGTTGCTAATCTGTGATGTGGCTAGGGGTGGTGGTTTTGGATTCTGTGTATCTTCTTCTTTGCCTGACATTGTTGATTGACTTTCAGATCTTAAACTGTTTGTATGTTAACAGCAAGCTCCGGTACCAATTATTAGGCCCGTAATCAACTATAGAGTGAGGGTGAATACATTTAATGCAATTAATTCGACAAAGCTTCAACAGAATCAATAATTTTTATATTAACAGATAAAAACTGATTACAAACGTACTCTCTCGAAAGGATGAACAAATATCCTTGAGAGCTTCTAGGTTATGCGAAAGATATAAAAATGTTCGTAATGCTTATAGCATGAACCTAATATGTGCTTTACATAGAGCACAACTACACAATATATAATAAATCCTATTCTATCAATAACAAGGAAACCTATTACAATGCTTCTGAGATAAAGTCCTTCACCGTCTTGAATTCCTGCTTTCCCTTTCCTCCTCGAATATCTACTGAAGTGACAAATCCTGATGACATCATCCGCTGATCATCAAGTACTGATATAAGTACTGATGATGTCACTCTTCAGTAAATGCTGATATAAGTCCTGATAAGAACTTCTGATAGTTTCTGCTGATATCATCAATTATATCTAACATATCGAGAAGTCATAATGAGGCTTGTCGAGAAGTCTTTTGAGAAGTCAGGCGAAAGACTTATCGAGAACTCTATCGAGAAGTCTCAAAATAACTTGTCAAGAAGTCAATTAGACTTATCAAGAACTCAGTTCTCTATATACTTTTGTTCTTATCAGCTTTGTCATATATTAGTCTCACATATTGAAAATGTGAATTAACAGATAGACAGTTTTTCTTAAAATTTGAAAAATTCCAAGTTGAGTAAATAAAATTGAAAAATAAATATACAGAGAGTTCTGAAATACCTATAAATCATATTCCATTTAATTTCCAATTGAATCAAATTAATTTTCATTTATTATAAATTAATCTGTTGCAACACAATAGATGAGTTCGCGCCTTTAGGATGAAGAATTTAACATTCCAATTTCACTAACAAGTCTAGTGGAGGTTACTTCACCCAAAGGTTTAGTGAAAATGTCAGCTAATATTTTTTCTGTTGGAACAAAGATGAGCTCAATAGTACTATTTGCAGCATGTTCTCTAATAACATGATACCTTACATTAATGTGCTTAGTTTTAGAGTGATTATCTGGATTAGAAACAATAGATATAGCACTAGTATTGTCACACATGATTGAAATTTTGTGTAATACTAGGACATAGTCCATTAATTGATTTCTAATCCAAAGCACTTGAGCATAACAACTTCCAGTAGCCATGTATTCAGCCTTAGCTGTGGAAGTTGACAGAGATTGTTGTTCCTTACTGTACTAAGATACAAGTCTTTGACCAAGAAATTGACAGCTTCCACTAGTACTCTTTCTGTCAACCCTGTATCCAGCAAAATCAACATTTATGTGTCTGACAGCTTCAAATCCAATTTTCTTAAGATACCATTGTCCCAAGTTTGGTGTTCCCTTTAAGTATCTGAAAATCCTTTTCACAACCATCAGATGTGATTCCTTAGGTTTGGCTTGAAATCTAGCACACGGGCATGTTGCAAAATGATGTCTGGTCTACTAGCAGTTAAGTACAACAAAGATCCAATCAATTCTGTAAAACCTGAAATGTCTATACTTTTTCCTTTCATATCTTCATTCAACTTAGTAGTTGTAGACATATCAACCATTCTAAGTTTCTTCAATAAATCCTTAACATACTTGATTTGGCTGATGAAGATTCCATCACTTCTTTCGCGGACTTGGAGTCCAAGAAAGTAACTTAATTTTGCATGAGTCTTGAAAATCTTTGACATAATTTTTCATTTGTAGACCCAAAAATGATATCATCCATATAGATTTGAACTAGGATCATATCACCACCATGCTTCTTATAAAATAGAGTCTTGTCAATTGCTCATCTAGTGAATCCATGTCTAAGCAGAAATTGTGATAGTGTGTCATACCAAGCTCTATGTACTTGCTTCAATCCATAGAGAGCCATTAGTAGTTGATAAACAAAATCTGGAATTCTGGATCTTCAAAGCCAGGTGGCTGTTGCACATAAACCTCTTCTTCCAACTCACCATTAAGGAATGCACTCTTTACATCTATTTGATACACCCTAAAATTGGAGTGTGCAGCAAATGCAAGAAAGATCCTTATTGCTTCAAGTCTTGCAACTGGAGAAATTTTTTTATCATAATCAATTCATTCTTCCTGAGAGTAGCCTTTTGCAACCAACATTGCTTTGTTCCTTGTTATAATTCCATTTTCATCCATTTTGTTCTTGTACACCCATTTTGTTCCAATTATGCTTCTATTCTTTGGGGAAGGAACCAACTTCCAAACTTTGTTTCTCTCAAACTGATTTAGCTCTTCTTGCATGGAAGATATCCACTCAGGATCAAGTAGAGTTTCCTTAGTTTTCTTAGGCTCAATTTGTGAAAGAAAGCATGCATGTAGAAATTCATTTACAGTTGCACTTCTAGTCCTCACTCCAGCATTTGTATCACCAATAATTGCATCTCTTATATGACTCCTATCCCATTTCCTGGTGTGATTTTGTTGACTTAAATTTTCTGCATCTTCTTCACTATTGGCATGACTTACAGAACTATCTTTTCTTTCTCCCTATGAGTTTGTGCCATCAAATTCAGGTGTGTGAGATGAGTTTTCATTCTCATGATTCACTTGCTCAGTTGACTCTTCATTCATTCTGTTACTTATATTGATCTAAGCTTCATCTTCAAAATCACTATCAATGTGTAGATTTTCAAACGTAAGGGTTTCAGCTTCAATCTCATCAAGGCATTCCAAGCCTGGACACTTGTCATTATCAAAGGTCACATTTGTGCTCTCCATAATTTTCTTATGTTCAAGCACATAAACTCTGTAGGAAGTTCTCTCCAATGAATATCCTAGAAAAATTGCTTCAAAAACTTTAGAGTCAAATTTTTCCACATATTCAGAGTTGTCTTTTAGCACAAAGCACTTGCTTCCAAACACATGCAGATGCTTCACAATAGGCTTCCTTTTTGAAAAAATTGAGTAAGGTGACTTTCCAAGATTTTTGTTGATGAGATATCTGTTTTGAGTGTAGCATGCAGTGTTGACAGCTTCTTCCCAAAAACTTGTTGGCAAATTGGTATCTTGTAGCATTGTTTTAGCAGCCTCAACTAGAGTTCTATTCTTCCTTTCAACTACCCCATTTTGCTGAGGTGTCCTTGTAGGTGAGAACTCTTGAACAGTACCCTTGTCTTTGCAGAATTCATTAAAAATTGCATTCGTGAATTTAGTGCCATTGTCACTCCTTAATTTTTTCACATAATTTTGATCTTCAGCCTGCTTCTCAATCTTCTTGATGTGTTCAATTATGATGTGTGGAGTTTCATCCTTTGAATGCATGAACTCTACCCATGTATACCTTAAGTAGTCATCCACCATCACAAGTGCATATTTCTTTCTAAAAATAGATAAGACATTAACTGGTCCAAACAGGTCCATATGAATTAGCTTCAATGGTGCACTTATGGAATTCACAGTTCTTGCTCTTATGACTGAACCTTTTGTTATTGCCCTTTTGACAAGCCTCACAAACTTCATCCTGAGCATATTCTATATTTGGCATGTCTCTCACTAATTCTTTTTTCACCAAGGTATTAATTGCTTTGTAATTCAGGTAAGAGAGTTTCTTGTGCCACAGTTTGCTTTGCTCAAAAGATGCCTTGGTGTAGAAGTAACATATACCATCCTTATTTGTTGAGTATAAGTCTGGAACAAATAAGCTTCCTTTCCTTGCTCCTTTTAAAGCAACTTCACCAGTCTTTTTATTGATAATTGAGCAGTCTCATTTGTCAAATGAAACCTTAAATCCTCTATCTGTTAATTAACTGACACTCAAGACATTCACCTCAAGACCAGCTACCAGTGCTACATCTTCAATGACAATATTTCCAGAAATTAACTTGCCATATCCCATTGTGAACCCTTGGTTGTTATCTCCAAAAATCATCAATGGGCCAACCATCACTTTCATATTATAAGGAATGTTAACATTTTTGAGATCTACTCTCAGTTTATGATAGCTTTTCATCACTTTCATATTACAAGGAATGCAATCAATTTTTCATAGAATGAGTAGAGATCTACAGCCTTTGCTTCATTGTATTTGCATGCTCCCACTTTTGACTCACTAACAGTCTTTTTACAAAGGTGAGTTAGGTGATTGGTTGAGCCACACTTCTAACACTGTTTCTTGGGAACATCTACAATAAATGCAAAGTTATTTCTCTTGTTCACTCCAATTTTTCCATTTCTGTTCTTCTTCTTCTTTCCTGCTTTCCCAGTCTTGATTTCCTTGATTGGTGACTTAGAAACTTGATTGACCATGGGCTTCTTTTTAATTTCAGCAGTGGGAGTGGCTTCTTCATTTTTCTTTTTACTATCTTCATATACAAGTTCTTTCTTGATGACCAACTCAACCTCACTGAAATTATCCTCACATGCCTTGAACAAAGGTGTATCAACTTTTCTCAGTATCACTGGGACATCTTGATCTGTAATTGTTTTACCTTTATCACCTTCATTTATCTAGTTACTGTTCAAGACATTATAGTCCAGACCAATAGCTATATTAGGACATGGTTTGTTATTTTCATGGTATTGTCCAACCAACTGAGATGCATTTTTGAAATACTTCTATTTCACCTCATTCTTCTCAACTTTTCCTTCAACACAGCTTCAATTTCACTTGCACAGTTAAGCTTGTTTTTCGGATATTCATTTTCTTGATTGACTGTTTCAAGCTCAACAAGTTGCAGTTCCAATTCTTGCTTTTCAGTCTCAAGCTTCTCATTTGTTTTTGACCGTCTACTAACTTCCTCAGTAGTTGCCACCATGTTTGTATGGATATGAAACATCTTCACACTCATCTTTTCAACAAATTCTTTATATTTACTTGTATCTAAATCAATAGTAGTTAGAGTTGGTACCTCTGATTATGATGAGGATGATTCTTCATGCTCAAGAGCCATGAGTGCATAATTTCCAAATTCTTCTTTGTCATCGTCTTCATCAGTGTCATCCCAACCCTTATCTTCAGCTATATAAGCCGTTCCCTGTTGTTTTTCAAGAGAGCTCCATACTTTGCTTCTAATTCCATATATGCTTTATCTTTCTTCACTTTCTTTAGCTTCATGCACTCAGTTGCAAAGTGGCCCAACTCATCACAGTTAAAGCACCTTATTTTTAATCCGTCAACAGATCCAGTTTTGTAGTCACCTTTGCTAGCTGAGTTAAACTAAGTTTTTGGTTTCCAGTTGTTGCTATTTGAGGACTGTCCCTTGTTCTTGAAAAACTATTACTTTTTAACCCTGATGTTAGAGAAATTTCTAGCCAGGTAAGTCATAGATTGATCCATCTCATCTAGCTCATCAAGGGTGTAGTATTCATCTTCCTCTAGCTCCAAAATAACTTGTTTTTGAGGTCCCTTGTTCTTTTGCTTAGCAGCATGAATGACTGGAGTTTGAGCATCTTGTTCATCTTCAATTAATTCACTGTCATTGACCACTAAAGAACTGGATCCATCAACCATATGTCCTTGGTTTTCCTTAAATGACTTTCTTTGTAACATCTCAAGGTCATATGTTTTCAAGATCCCATATAGGACTTCTAGTGTCATTCTGCTCAAGTCTTTTCCTTCTCTAATAGCTGATATTTTATGTTCAAAATGGTCAGGAAGGGCTAGCAAAAAACTTTAGGTTAACCTCCTCAGCTTCATAATATTTATCATGAAGTTGCAAGTCATTTATCAAATTGTTGGATCTTTAAAAAACTTCAGTAATTCCTTCTTTAGGCTTTGTCATGAAACCCTCATATTAGGAAACCAATATTCTCCTTTAATTAGATTTTACTTCCTCTGTACTCTCACATAGAATTTCAATCTTCTCCCAAATATGTTTGGTTGTATCACAGTTGATAATATTATTGTACATAACATTGTCAAGTGACTCTATCAGTATTAGTTGCAGGCCACTGTCCAGAGAAACTTTTTTCCTTTCAGACTCAGTGTATTTTGAGGGGTCTTTAGGAGTAAAATGAGCTGGAATGACCCTATCTCCATCAGTAGATTCATCAACCCTTTCTATGGGAATAAAAGGGTCATTATTGAGAATCTAGATGTACATGGGATTGTCCATCCTTATAAACAACATCATCTTCTTTTTCCACAGTACATAGTTAGCTTTGTCAAAGGCTGGTATCTTGATGCTACTTACCTTTCCTGGCACTCATTCTTACAAGATCTTTATATGTTTACTTTCAGATTTTACTCTAATACCACTTTTTAGATATGGAATACAACACAGAGGGGGGTGAATATGTTTCTTGGATTTTTAGCCTTTTGAAACTTGTTTGGATTTTAGGTGAACAAAGCAGTTTAGAGTTCGTACAGATATTGTGTTTACAGAAATAATCAACAAGCACAGTATTTTCGAAATTCATTTAATTTGTATTAAATTAAGTTGGTCTTGCTACAAATTCCGTGTTCTTAAGAAAATAAGAACTCGGCTTCTTTCTTGAGAGAATACAAGAAAATTTAAATATATTTTGTTACAACTGAACTAAGGACCAGTGCATGCTTTATAGACTAGCATCACGGGTTTACAAGACTTGCACTAAAATGTACTAAACTACTTTCTAAAGCAACCTTTTTCTATTTCCACTTCTAGATTAGCAAATATATGCAGAATCTTGCAGGTTTGTAACCATCCTTTGTCAAATTAATCTTGTCCCTTGATCTTATATTCTTCCATCTACTTTGTAGACTTTTCAATCTAGTGAATAGATCATTTGTTGACTGAAAATCTTGAATCTTGAATTCTTCCGCATTATGTATTTGAGAAGTATGTCGAGATCTCCAGTTTTTTCTATAGATAAGTGACATCTCGATAAGTATAATGACTTATCGAGATTTCTGAGTTCACTATAAGTATACTTGACTTGTCCAGGTCTCTAGATCCTTGCATGTGAAATGCCTTGTCGATATGTCTGAGATCTCTACATGTAGAAGTGACTTGTTGATATTTCAGAGATTTCTACATACACATTTTGACTTATCAACATCTCTGAAATCTCTATATAAGAAATTGACTTGTTGATATCTCCAATTTTTCACATCTTCATTTGACTTGTCGATATCTCTGAGTTCTCTACATGCAGAAATGACTTGTCGATATCTCCAGTTCTCTACATCTTCATTTCACTTGTCGATATATCTAAGACTTCTCTATAAGCCATTTTGGACTTCTCGATAAGTCATTCTGAAATTCTTCGAATGATTTCTCGATATAACTTGATTTGTGACTTGTCGATATCTTGACTTAGAACAATTTTCATAGAACAACTTTATTCAACTCCAAGCTTCTACACTTTTGTCTGAGGCAATGATCATGGCTTGATCTTCTTCCAGAGTTTATTCCTTAGCTTTAATTTGTTCACAGAATAATCCTCCAATCTAATCTTCTAACCATTTTACAGACTCAAGTAATACAATACATAATACAAAATTGATTATCAAGCAAATGAATATTATGATTGTCAATGTGACTTAGTCTTGTTATTGTACAGTCATGTCTTGCACAACCCCACTCATGTGATAGATAAGTGAAAAGTAATACAAGGTTGTAAGTAACACACCCGTCATCGGTTCAAGAGGCAACAACCTCACCAACAACTATGTTAGCTATAGGCCCACTCGTGGTTCCAAGTCCAAACATAGTGTTTGTTTGAGCCATCACTCCAGTTTTTTCAGCTTTTTTACTAGGACATTCCTTGCTCCAATGACCAACCTATCCACAAGACAAACAAAGTTTGTTTGCCTTTGGTTTCTTAGCCTTGTTCTTATCCTTAGACTTAGTGTTTCACTTCTTAGGAACAGACTTTCTTTTCTGTCCAACATTCACTACATTCACCTTCGAACTCCCATATTCAGCAGGCATCACATGTCCCTATTTGGACTTGTGTTGCTCCTGCACCGAGATATCCAACATAAGGTTAGTCCAGTTGATCTCTCCTTTATATCTTTTCAAGGAGAGAGCAAACTCTTCCCAAGACTTCAGGAGTTTTTCAATCATAGTTATAACCCTTTACTTCTCAGGAAGGTCCAGGTTGGACTCCTTCAAAACATGCACTAATATCTCAAACTCATGCACCTGCTCAGGCATGGATTTAGTATCCACCAGTTTGAACTCAAGAAACCTAGCCACATAATACTTTTCCATCCCATGCGAGTCAGTATTGTATTTCTGGTCAAGCTTCTCCCATAAAAGCTTAGCAGTGTAGGAGTCAGATGAGTAAACATCGAATAGGGCATTCGTTAAGGCAGCCAAAATTGCAGCCCTAGCTGCCCCATCCTTTTCCTCCCATATAGCATAGGCCTTAACAGTTTCAGCCTTCTTTTCATCAACCACTGGTTTTTCATACTATAGCACCGGCCATAGACCCTTAATCGTAAGCCACAACTTCATCTTTCTCTGCCAGCGAGAAAAACCAAGCCCCCACTGAATTTTTCAGGCATGCCTGTTAAATCGATGGGTTGTGGAAAATGGTAGATGATCAGAAAAAATATTGTTAGGTCATGGTTATGCAAGTTGGGATTTTGTTTTTTTGTTTGCTTAGGATGATATGATAATCGCAAAGGAAGAAATATTGGGTCATGTCATGTGAGTTCTGAAGTTCAAGTAAGTTTGATTATTCTTTTTCTTCTTCTACTGTATAGTATAGCTAAGCCTTAAAATGTTCATAGATCTTTCTCTTGGTGAAAATGCTACAGGACCATTATGAGGTGATTAGAAGAGCTAATACCATAAATTATAGTTTGGTAGCAGATGTGATCACCTATTTGCTTTCAACTGAGATTCTCCTTATGTAGGGTATAAGATGAGAAGATTTCAGAGAGATATGGGAATAGACGGAAGAAACGAGATCAAAAGGTTCGTGGAGTTCTTTTTCCATAATTTATCAAGTCAAAAAGTGTAAAAACTTTTAAGGCTGCAATGTTTTCATTTAGGCTGGTAGTTTGTGATCATCCATCTAGCCCATTATGTTGCCCAGTAAAGATACAATTGTTTAAGGGGGGTTGGATACAATTATATAAATGTTTCGAACAAGTAATAAAATATAACAGCTCTTTATATATATATCTGATAAAAACTGTTACAAAATCCTCTCAAGAAATACTGATGTTCTTGAGAGCTGCTAGGTCGAATGATCCTCGAGTGTTATTTACTAAGTGATGACCTAAACTGTATTTATATACTACACAGCTACAACAGATTAATCTAAGATATGCATTATAAAAAACTAACTGAAACTAATACATATCTTAAACTAAACAGATAAAGTCCTATAACTAAGACGTAACAGATATCTGCTCCACATTATAAGGAACAAAACAAATCCTCTAATGTTGATTGTCTTCAAATACTGATGTCATACAAATGCTGATGACATACCAAATCCTGACGGTACATCAGATTCTGATGACATCCGAACAGCCAGATCCTGAGCTTCTTTTGATCATTGAGATTTCAATATGTACCAATCTCCCCCAATTTATGCGTAATGTAATGAAGCATAAATTTCACTCTCAATGATGCCAAAACCAATCTACAAAATGTACAAGGAGTAAAGCTTACTTCAGTATCTTCAGATAACTGACAGTTGTTCCAAGAAAGTTCTTCAATCTTTCTTCCTCCTTGTCTTGTAGGACTTTAACAAGCTTTTTCTCTAACTCTCACTTCTCTTCAGTGCCTTCTCCAAGCTGATAGATAGCTGATCTTAACTTGGAAATTGATATTTTGCTTATATCAAGATCACCAATCAACATGAAGCTTAAACTGACATCTTCATGATCAGGACTGAAGGATAACTGAGGACTATTGAGAAAAACTTGTAGCACTGCAGCTCCCTTTTTCATCTGCATTTCTTGACCAGTATAAGTTCTGTACTCAGGAACATAATCACCATTATATTTATCATATTTTGTCATGACTCTTCTTTTGATCATTTCAAGTATCATAGAAGACCAGTTTCTGGTGACTTTGTTTCTCAATTCTAAGAAGATAGTGAATGTATTTCAATTTTGTCACAGTCTTCATAAAGAGTTGCTGCAACGTAAGGCTTTTTACTTTACCATCTCTGAAGAAGAACAGAATCTCTTCTCTGACATCATTATCATTTATCTTTCTATGAACAATCTTCACAGCTTCAACTTTCTCAAGATGTGAAGGAGAAATTCTTTCACCAAGATTTTCTGTCAGAGTATCTGTATCCAGCAGATCAGATTCTAAGATCTCCATACTGGAATGACTAATGCCTCCTCTAGTTCGAGATTTGATAAGTTTCAGTTTTTCATTGTATAACACCCAAGAAGGCTTCTTGATGGACTTATCCACATCATCCTGTTTTGAGATAGAATCTCTTAACCCAGCTGACACAAATTCAACATGCTTGAACCCTTTAGAATAATTGAATACATGGATGTCTTTCCATCTTCTATTCTTCTTGCCGAGAGGAGCATAGTTTGAAGACAAATCATCAGTCTTCCCTTCTGCTTTATGCCATAGCTCCCTCTTTGATTTTAAAACTCTCTGCAAATATTCTTTGCATGCTTGATCAGCTTCCCTTCTATCAATCTTTTCTTTTTCATCAGCCTCTGAAATATGAGGAGTGATTACTAGAGAAGGATGTTAGTCCCTAACAATGCAACACGAATTACAGAAGGGGGGTTGAATGGAATTCTTGAACCTTTTTCAGAAATATAAAATGTCCTAACTTAAGATATATATATATATATATATATAACAGTGTTTTGATTTGCAAAGTGCGGAATAACAAGTTAAATATGAATCAAAACACAAAGTAGTAAAAACACAAGTCTTTAAAACTTTCTGGTGGATTAGAAAGTATCCACCAGATATATATATATATATATATATAATCAAGAGAACTCTGTGAAGCTTGAATACCTCATAGCTGCTTACAAAATAAGAACAACTAAACTTATAGAGAAATGCTAAGGATACAGCTTACAAATGTTTCTCTAAGAACTTACTTGCTTAGTCTTCTTGTTGTTCTAATTGCTACTCTTGGTTTATATATCCCCAAGATTACACAGTAATAAGACAAGATAATAAAACAAAACCTATCAAGTCTAATACTATGCTACTTCATTACTCTATTCCAACATCTTTGAATATCTTCATAATAGCATGGAAATGGCAATGCTTCTTTGTTCTCAAAAACCCAGCTGAATAGGCTTCCACATTCCTTTTGCATACACTTGATGCATGTGACTGTGTTGTCACTGTCAACAGATGTTTGAATTGATTATTCGTCGGGTACATGATCATCTATCGGGTTGCATTGTTGATCATCCGTCGGGTAGCTTTGTTGATCATCCGTCGAGTAGTATTGTTGTTTATCTGTCGGGTAGCTATTTGGCACTTGACTTCATTTCATTTATGTAGAATTGCAAGACATCATTTATGTACAATTAATCAACCTATTCTGCATATCTAATTAAATTCAACATGACTTATATGCTACTACAGAATCTAAACAAAGGTGTTTGCAGAAATGTGCTTCATGACTTATTATTACATAAGCTACTCACTCGATGGATAACAAATCATCATCCATCGGGACTATATTGAGTCATTCGTCAGGACTATATTCCTTATCCGTCGAGTGCTACATTTTTCACTAAGTTAAATCTACTAATGTGTTATGTTAATAAAATCATCAAGTCCACAACATATTCACCACAATCTCCCCAAATTTATGTCTACTAGAATTGTAGCAATAAATTAAGAGAAACTTGATGATAATAAAACACCCTAAAAATACAAATTTAAATGGAAGTAGATAAAACTGTAAAGTGCTTCAATTAACAAAATGTACAAGGATTTGCTCACAGTCATTTTCAAGGTGCTCCTCTAGCCTGAGCAGATTAATCTATTTCCTTGAAGATCTAGATCTTTTTCCAAGCTTTCTGTTGCTTTCTTCTATCTGATTTTGGAGCTATCAGTAAAATTCCAGTTCATCAGATTCTGAGAGATTTAGCATTTCTTGCATTTCAAAAGGAGTCTCATTGCTAGAGATGCTTAATTGGTCTTCTAATCTGAAGAATCTTCTAACTCCTTTATCATCCATGAATTCCATAAGCCAGTAGGGCCTCAGATGCACTCTACTTCCTGTGTAAGGAATAGTTAGAGTCTTTGGGAGTGCATCTTTGGCTCTAATACTCCTCAGTTCTTCAATCTTCTTTAGAACAAGTCTTCTAGCTGTCACATTGAATCCAAAGTTCTTCTTGAAGGATGAACAAACCTTTATCAGCACAAATTGGCTTTCTTGAAGGATCCTGTGAAGTGGCCACTGTATCTCTTTTCCTCCCTTGTACTTGAATACTAACCTTTCACGAAGATTCCTGTAAGCATCAATCCCTCTAACTTCTTCCAGTTCATCTAGATAGAGGTTTAAGTCTGAGAATTCCTTGATGTCACAGATGTACATGATGTATCCCTTGTTGACTTTGGTTTGAGCTTTGGTTAGAGACTTGGATCTGAGAGTTGATGGTTTCCCTTTCTTGACTGCTCTTGTCTTTGTCTTCTTTGGCTTCATGAAGTGAGGTAGATTGAGTTCAGGTATTGGTAGACTATCCCAGTCTATTGGTTCATCCTTTGGAATGATAGGTTCACCATGAAAATTCTTGGATGGATCTATCTTGAATTCTTCATGTGCCACAGAGGGCATGGATGTTTGAGTTGTTGTAGAAATAGACTCTTTGGGAAAGTATCCTTCCATCTCCTTATCACTGAAATCTAATGTTCTCTTGATTCTTTGCTTGTACCTTGGCTTCTTTGTCTATGGAGGTTCATTTTGCATTATTTGATCTTGAGATTCAACTGTTTGAGATGGTTGTGCAGAAACTTGTTGTGTAGGTTTCACAGCTTGTAGCTTGGCCAGGATAGCAGCTTGCTCCTTCTTTTTGTTTGACCTTTTTAGCATCTAGAGCAACTTGCTTCTTTTCTTGCTTCAATCTTGCCTTTTCTTCTATCTTTGCTTCAGAAAATTGAGGGTGTCCATCCACCACACAAATTTCTTTACCATTCCTGAAAACTTTAGCAATTCTTCTTTTCAATGCTGAATCAGCTGGATCCTTGTAGAATGCTATGGACCTGGCCAATAGCTTCTTTTCATCAGGCTTTGGTGTCTCATACACTGTGTCCAAGGGAATCTTTAGTGAAGATTTTGGATAGTTCACCCTTGGCTTCAAAATTAGCTTAGCCTTTGGAGATTTGATGCAGGATGGTTGTCCTTTTTCTAGATTCTTCATGCTTATTTCATTTACAGATATTTGCCTGACTTGAGAGTGATGAATGGCTGATTTTTCTGGCTTCTTTACTAACCCAAATCTCTTTTGTATATCCTCATCAATTTTCTCCCAGTTGATTGGACTCAACTGCTTCTTTTCAGCTGCTTACAATGTGGCTGCTGTTTCATTTATTAGATCAATACTATTTTTTGTTGGTGGCTTGGTGAAAGTAATTGTAGGCATAATTACTTTACTGACTTGAATGTTAAGCTGTTTCTCCCCCTCACTTGATCTTTTCTCCCCCTTTTTGTTATCATCAAGTTGTGTGGGAGGGAGTTGAGCTGCCACCAATTGTTGGAGTAATGCAGTTTGAGCTTCTTGATTGTTGAGTATCTTGGCCATTAACTTCTGTACAGCAGATAGTCTTGGGTCCATGGCCTCAACTTTCCTATTTAGATCAGCCTCCTTCCTTAGTTTGTGAGCAATTTCAGTCATTGTGGTTGCAGGGAGTATAGCATCCATCCTTTCTATAACATCCTGCATGACTTCAGAAATTTCCTGCTTAATGACATCCACACTCTGATTGTGTTAGAGGGCTTGAATCTTATGCAGCTGGAGTGCTTCAAGATGTGCTTTGAGTAGTTGCTTTGTGCTAGCATTGGAAGATGCCTGAATGGCTGCTTGGGTGTCATGAATCATCTTGAAAAGTGTTGATTGGAGATGTGAGTAGGAGCATTCTTTTGTGAGCATCCAGGCAGGAATTTCTGCATCTCCCCCTATGTCCATGCTATCTTCCTCATCAACATCACCATCATTCCCAAAAAAAGTCTCATTCAGTTCCAAATCACTGCCAATGTTGGAAGGCATAGCAGTGATTGCATCATTTGCTCTTTATAAAGATTATGTTGTATGCACCAAGTTTAATAATCTTTCAGCCTCCTCATTGCCCTGTACAGCTAGAGTTTGGTAAGCTGTCACAGGGTGAGTAAATGTCTCAGCATCCAAGGAAATAGAATCTATAACAGCTTGATATTTTTGCTGAAATAGACTTTCCCTTTCTGCATCATTGACACTCATTGACTCACTTGCAATGGTTTCCACCCTTATCACTCCTGTACCTGCATTTCTCTCTTGATCTCTCTTTTGCTGCATCAAGGTCTCACCTTGGCTCCCCACCCTCACACCCTCACCATCCAAGGTGGGACTCCTCACACTCACTTTTGCCAATCCTGAAGAAATGGATTGTATTTGTTCACTCTTTTCCTCTCTTTTTTCCTGGGAGCAACCCAGACTCTCACTCATTTCACTCCCTTCCCTCAATCCTAGGAGTGATTGCACTACCACTAAGTCTTCTATACTTATGATAATTGATGAAATTTGAAGCTGTGCAGAGACACTCGACGGATAAGGGATATCCGTCGGGTTAGCAGTTTGACTATCCAACGGATAACTGCTGTTAAGCTTATCCATCGGGATACAATCACTACTCGACAGATGAACAATATCCATCGAGAGAGTAGAAATAAATGAGCTTGGAGTGGAGACTATTGTAGACTTTGTGCAGATTGATGAAAATTTTGGCACATATGTCTCAACAGTCTCAGAAAGAAATGGCAAGTGAGCCAACAAATCATCTAAAAGATGATACTCACTTGCTTGGATTTTTGGCTTCTCCAAGAGAGTTAAAGATGGAGAATTTGGAAGTGATGTGTTTATCATGTCAACATCCAAGGAGTGTGTGGGAGAGTTTGGTGTTTCAGGGGCTTCAATTGTTAGAGATTTTGGCTGTGACTCCACATTTGTTGGAGCCACATCAAACTGACTTTGAGAAGGTGCAGTGACTGTGTCTTTAGCACCATTTTGCACAGTGTGTCAACCCTGTGTATCTCCAAAGGTCTTTGGTTTCTTCTTTCTAGTATAGGTTTGGGGTGAGCTTATGTCCCTTACCCTTTTGGCCTGTGCTCTTGGTTGAGAGCTTTGTTCAATAGTCACTTCCTTTTGGAAGGATGCAACTAGCAATGAGCTTATATCTTTATTAAGCACTGCAGTTTGTTGGGAAACTGCAGTGTGGCTAGGCTGGGAAACACTCACCTCTCCAACCTTATCTTTAGGGTTTCTTTGATGTTCACCCTGTCCCTCACCTTTCTTACCCACCTTCACACTCCTCTCTTTTGGTTTGATGGATTTTACAACTGGCATCTTTTGAGAGACACCAGAGGGGGCTTTCTTTGTCTTGGTTTTTAAAATTTTGGGTTTGGCAGCTTGGGTAGGCAACTGTTGGGTCAATGACACAGTTGCCATAGCTACACTAGAATGCAAAGAAGTGTGTGAGACTGGAAGAGTAGAGACAGATGAACTTACCTCATTTACCTAAGGTGCCTCCATAACAGGAAAGTAGAAGAGTGGCACCTCTTTGTGATGGTTTACCCTGTTCAAATCTGCAATGATTCTCCTTTCTTGAACCCAATAATCTAATTTGTTGGTTGGGTTCTCAAGCATAATCTCCTCAGAGAGGTGGTTAGCAGTCATCATTAAAAATCTAGCATAGTAAACATTTTTACCACTCTTATTTAGCTCCCCTAATTTAAACCCCAACTCAATTATAACAAGATCACTAAAGTTGAAAAATTTATCAGTTACAAGCATGTAAAGCATGTTAAGCATAGATATATTGACTGAATCAAAATTACTGATTTTACCAGAAAATACCTTAGTAACTACATCATATAAATAACTCCATTCCTTCCTAAGACCCAACCTTCTAATTTCACTTAATTTAGAAGTAGAGAGTGCATAGCCCATGGAGTTAAGCATATTAACAATGTCAGTGTCTGTGTGTGGTGAAGTTACAGTATTATCAGGAATTTTGAAACATGCTTTAACAATGTCACTATTAACACAAAATTCCTTACCTTTAATAGTGAAAGTAATAGTCTTATCAGCTGAGTTGTATGTTACAGTCATCCACATCTCTTCAACAACTTCACAGTATATGGTGGGTGATTCCAGCATGGCATAGTTGAGTTTGCAGTTCTTCACAAAATCCATCATCTTGTGGTAGTCGCCAGACTGTTGAATCCCCTTGTTCACAAGAGCAGTGAAGTTGTTCTTCTCATAGATAAATCCAGTTTGAGACATTATCTTGACGACTGGTGCCATTGTTAGAGAAAAAAAAACCTGCAGAGAGAGAGAGAGTAAGTGCTTTGAGAAAGAGAGAAGTTAGAGAAGATGATTTGAGAATGATAAAAGAAAAGTAGTGAAAATGAATTATGCTTTTATACTATCTCAAAAATAACTGTCAAAAATAATAAAGTAAAATAAAGTGACCAATAAGAATTGCCCAAAATAGCCGTTTAAAAATAAGATGTAAAAATTCCATCAATTATCCGTCGTGTTATGCTTACAAACTGTAAGTTTACTCGATGGATAATGTTCAGAAAATCAACGGCTAAAAAAAGACAATTCGACGGATGAGAATAAATCAGTTATCCGCTGAGACATAAAATATTCCAGAAAAATAATTGATTTTATTAACAATATGTATATCAACGGATGATCAAAGTCGATGGATAATGATCATTCGTCGAGATGTAAATTTTGACTTAGCCAAAATTTCATCCTAGACTGAAAAATCAGTTAAATTTCTGGCTGCATTACAACTTGCAAAATATCTATAAAGATTCAAGAGTAATTTAGCATACCTAACTCACTTACCAAACTTGAAAAGGTGGATTCATCCAGTGGCTTGGTAAATATATCTACAAGCTACTTTTCACTTAGAATAAAATGTAGTTCCACAGTACCATTCATTACATGTTCCCTTATGAAGTGGTACTTGATATCTATGTGCTTTGTTCTTGAATGATGTACTGGATTTTCAGTGATGGCAATTGCACTTGTGTTATCACAGAAAATAGGAATTCTTTCCACTTGCAGACCATAGTCTAGCAATTGGTTTCTCATCCACAAAATTTGTGCACAGCAACTGCCAGCAGCAATATATTCAGCTTCAGTTGTAGAAGTAAAAACTGAATTTTGCTTTTTACTGAACCAGGACACAAGCTTGTTTCCCAGAAATTGACAGGTTCCTGTTGTACTTTTTCTATCAATTCTACAACCTGCATAATCTGCATCTGAATAACCGGTTAGATCAAAACCAGAATCTCTAGGGTAGCAAATGCCAAGTTTTGGTGTTCCCTTGAGATATCTAAAAATTCTCTTAATAGCTACTAAGTGAGATTCTCTAGGATCAGCCTGAAATCTAGCACAAAGACATGTAGCAAACATTATATCTGGCCTACTAGCTGTTAAGTACAGAAGTGAGCCAACCATGCCTCTATAATTCGAAATATCCACAGACTTTTCAGTAGTGTTTAATTCAAGCTTAGTTGCAGTGGCCATGGGAGTTTTTGCAGATGTGCAATCCATTAGATCAAACTTCTTTAAAAGATCATAAATATATTTAGTTTGACTAATGAATATTCCATCACTAACTTGCTCAACTTGTAAACCAAGAAAGTAAGTTAGTGCTCCCATCATACTCATTTCATACTTACTTTGCATCAATTTGGCAAACTTTTTGCAAAGTTTCTCATTTGTAGAGTCAAAAATAATGTCATCTACATAAATTTGAACAAGTATACTAGAGCCATTAACAATTCTAAAGAATAAAGTTTTATCTACAGTACCTCTAGTGAAGTGATTCTCTAAAAGAAACTTTGACAAAGTGTCATACCAGGCTCTAGGTGCTTGCTTCAGTCCATAAAGTGCTTTCAAAAGATAGTAGACATATTCTGGAAAATTTGGATCTTCAAAACTAGGAGGCTGACTGACATAGACTTCCTCCTCCAAATCTCTATTCAAAAAGGCACTTTTGACATCCATTTGATAGACCTTGAAATTAGCATGGGCTGCATAGGCTAAGAAGATTATGATGGCTTAGAGTCTTGCAACATGAGCAAATGTTTCATCAAAATCTATTCCTTCTTGTTCAGAATAGCCCTTAGCAACCAATCTAGCTTTGTTCCTGACTACTATGCCATTTTCATCCATCTTGTTTCTGAATACCCATTTGGTGTCTATTGGATTCTTTCCTTTAGGCTTGGGCACCAGCTTCCATACCTTATTACTTTCAAATTGGTTTAGCTCCTCCTGCATAGCTAAAATCCAATCAGGATCCAACAAAACTTCTTCTACCTTCTTTGGTTCTTCCTTAGAGAGGAAGCTGCTATATAGACATTCTTCTTGAGTTGCTATCCTTGTTTAAACTCTGGAAGATACATCACCAATGATGAGCTCAAAGGGGTGATCATTTGTCCATTTCCTTTGTTGTGGTAGATTAGCTCTAGATGAAGAGGCCTCATTGTTGTCTTGATCTGTGATTGAGTTTTGATTATTAGAAACTCCCCTTGAATTAATGGATCTTTGATTTGAGAAAGGAGAACTTTCTGTAAGTGTTCTATTCTGACTTTCAGCTTCTTTTGATGACCCGACGGATGGAGCTGGTTGCCTCCCGACGGATAAAGCTGATTATCTCCTGACGGATGAAGCATTTTGCAACTCAACAGATGTTGAATTTTTTGCTTCATTGGTAGTGGATTTTTCTGCATTGTCCTTTGATACTGTTTCTTGATCACTTTTCTCATCACTGTCATCACTAACCATCTCCACATTGTCAAATTTGAGGCTTTCATTATAATCTCCATCTTGTAGTCCTTCAATCTTTTTATCATCAAACACAACATGTATTGATTCCACAACAATGTTAGTTCTCAGATTGTAGACTCTGTATGCTTTACCAACAGCATATCCAACAAAAATTCCTTCATCTGCTTTAGCATCAAACTTCCCATTCCGATCAGTTTGATTTCTCAAGATATAACATTTGCAGCCAAAGACATGAAGAAAATTTAGAGTTGGCTTCTTGTTCTTGAACAATTGATAGGGAGTCATGCATTTTTCTTGATTAACCAGAGAAATATTCTAAGTGTAGCATGCAGTATGTACAGCTTTAGCCCAAAAATATGTTGGTAATTTAGATTCTTCAGGCATTGTCCTTGCAGCTTCAATAAGTGATCTGCTCTTTCTTTCTACTAATCCATTTTGTTGTGGAGTTCTTGCTGCTGAAAACTCATGCAAGTTCCCATTTTCTTCACAAAATGATCTCATGACGGAATTCTTGAACTCAGTTCCATTGTCACTCCTGATTCTTCTAACTTTGAAATCAGAATGATTATTAACTTGCCTTATGTGATTGATGATGATTTCACTAGCCTCATTTTTGGCTTTAAGGAAATATGTCCAAGAGAACTTTGAGAAATCATCTACAATTACTAGGCAAAATCTTTTCCTTGAGATGGACAACACATTGACTGGTCCAAACAAATCCATGTGTAGCAGTTGCAAAGGTTCTTCAATTGTTGAATCAAGCTTCCTTCTGAATGATGCTTTAATTTGCTTTCCCTTTTGGCAGGCCTCACATAGTCCATCCTTAAAAATCTCCACTTGAGGAATGCCTTGAACCAGTTCTTTCTTTACATGTTCATTCATGGTCTTGAAGTTTAGATGGGATAGCTTCTTGTGCAATAACCAACTTTCATCTTGACTTGCTTTACTGAGAAGTCAAGTAACAGATTCTGCATTCGATGAGTTGAAGTCAGCTAAGTACATATTTCCTTTTCTCACACCAGTGAGAACCAATTTGTTGCTTTTCTTGTTTGTCACAACACAGGCTTCTAAGGTGAAGGTTACTGAATTGCCTTTAACACACAGCTGGCTGATACTCAACAAATTATGCTTGAGACCATCCACTAAGGCAACCTCCTCAATGATGACATTGTCTTTTGAAATCAAGCCATATCCCACAGTATAACCCTTATTGTCATCTCCAAAAGTAATACTTGGGCCAGCTCTCTCTTTGAATTCTGTGAGCAGGGTAGAATCACCAGTCATATGTGTTGAACAACCACTATCCAAGTACCATAGATTCTTTCTGTTTCCCTGCACACATTAAAATCAAATCAAGTTAATTTTGGTACCCAAGTTTCCTTGGGTCCTACCTTGTTAGCTTTCTTTTTCTGTTTCTTAGGTTTTATCTCATTTGACTTAGGGATATCAGATTCATCCTTAGTCATTTGAGTTGAACCTTTAAAACCATTCATTATAACAGAATTATCATGCACATTTTGATTAACAGGAAATGGCATGCTATTAGTAAATATGTTATTCCAGTAGGGCATGCTAAATGGCATTTGAGGCATACTAAATGCAGCATAATAAGGATTAATTGCAAATGGCATATTAGAAAATTGTGCATTCATATTCTGTGTAGACATAATATTCATAGGCATAGAAGGCATGGCATTCATGTTGGGAAAAGGAGGTTTGCACATATATGGAAGTAGGCATGGCAGATTTGCAATTAACAGATAGATGATTTACACTACCACACTTAACACAGATTTTTCTTGGAGCATACTTATCAGGTGTGTATTTTTTATGCTTGTTAATCCCTACTTTACCATTTCTATTATTTTTCCTTTTAGCCTCTGTTTTAACCACAATCTTTTCTAGTTTGTCATTCAATTGCTTGATAGACAGATGACCAACATTTACTATCTTTTCCTTCTTCACTTGACTAGATTCCCTTGAAATTAAGTTTTTGGAAACCGATCCATACTTTTCATTTAACTTGGCAAGTTTGGCTTTACTCACAGGTTTGCTCACATCCAACGGATGAGGATTTATGTCACTCGACGGATAATCCTTTTGGTTATCCGACAGATGACTCTCATCATCCGTCGAGTCCATATCTGTTAGCAATCCCTCAACCAAGTTGGATTCTAGCTTCTCCTTATTCTTCTTCCAGGCTGCATCACAAAAGGACTCAATACCTTGAACTTTGGTGATTTGAGCATGAACATCTCTAGATGTTTTCCATGCCTTGATCACCTCCTGTTCTCGTTTAAGCTGCTTCTTCAAGGACTCGGTTAATTAACCCTTAGCAATTTTACACTCAATTCTCAATTTTTCAAATTCAAGAAACTGAGATTCTAGCACATTATTCCTCTCACTTAAAAACAAATTGTTTTTTTTATTTTAGCATTTTCCTTAGGAAGAGACTTAAGTGTAACACGCAAATGATATAATTCTGTAGACATGTCATTTATTGCATCATTATACTCAGCTTTAGATAAATGTGCTAGGTTAGTGGTGATTACCTGATTACTTGAAGAACTTGTCTTTGTTTCATCAGACTTGGCCATTAGGGCTAGATTGACATAGCTGACATCCTCATCCTCATCTAGACCATCTGCTGCCCAATCATTTTCTTGTGTAATGAAAGCCCTTTATCTTTTGTTTGAGCAACTCAAAATATTTTTGTTTATAGTCCACAGGCTCAAACTTCTTCTTGCTAGAATCTGACTTTCCACACTCACTGGCAAAGTGCCCTGCTAAGCCATATTTGAAACATTTGAATTTTGATTTATCCACCATGTTTCTATTTGGCTTAGCTGCTCCAAAGTTCTTCTTGAACTTGAGCTTGGAAAATCTTCTGGAAAGAAATGCTAGATGTTCATCAATGTCATCCATATCATCTTGGCTCAAAGAATCTTTATTTTCTGCTACCAGCCCCTTGCCCTTGTTTTCACAGACCTTTGAAGTTGACTCAACAGCTTCTATCTTCATCTCCTTCTCTTTTTCTAACTCAGCAACCAGTGCAATGGACCCTCCTTTCTTCTTTCCTCTCACCATCCTCTCATCTTACTCTATTTCAAGCTCATAAGTTTTCAGGATGCCATACAGTCTCTCCAAAGTAAACTCATTGTAATCTTTAGAGTTTCTCAATGAGACTGTCATTGGTTTCCATTCCTTTGGAAGAGATCTAAGGAACTTAAGATTGGAGTCTTTTCTCTGATAGACTCTCTCATACAACTTCAGAGCATGTAGTAGTTTTTTAAATCTACTAAAAATGTCAGTGAGAGACTCACTATCTTCACTATGAAAATGCTCATATTACTGAATTAGCAGCTGCATCTTATTTTCCCTAACTTGTTCAGTGCCATCACCGATAATCTGTATTGTATCCCAAACTTCCTTTGCAGTTTTACAATTGATGATGTTGTCTTTCCTGACTTGTTCAATATCAGGATCTGACCATTTGTGCCTTGGCTTGGGAACTGATGGCTCATTTCCAGTTGCAGCTCTCATTGGTACATAAGGGCCTCTCTCTATGCAATCTACAGAGGCCTCATCTTGAGAAAGTAAATGAAGATGCATCTTTACCTTCTAGTGATGGTAATTATCTTTGTCCAGAAAAGGAATCTTGACTCCAACATCCTTCTTGTTCATCTTGATGTTTGTTGTGATCTTTAAACTCTTTGTTCTTCAAGAGCTTGCTCTGATACCAATTGTTAGTCCCTAACAATGCAACAAGAATTACAAAAGGGGGGTTGAATAGAATTCTTGAACCTTTTTCAGAAATATAAAATGTCCTAACTTAAGATATATATATATATATATATATATATAACAGTGTTTTGATTTGCAAAGTGCGGAATAACAAGTTAAATATGAATCAAAACAGAAAGTAGTAAAAACACAAGTCTTTAAAACTTTCTGGTGGATTAGAAAGTATCCACCAGATATATATATATGTATATATATCGAGAGAACTCTGTGAAGCTTGAATAGCTCATAGCTGCTTACAAAATAAGAACATCTAAACTTACAGAGAAATGCTAAGGATACAGCTTACAAATGTTTCTCTGAGAATTTACTTGCTTAGTCTTCTTATTGTTCTAATTGCTACTCTTGGTTTATATATCACCAATTTTACACAGTAATAAGACAAGATAATAAAACAAAACCTATCAAGTCTAATATTATGCTACTTCATTACTCTATTCCAGCATCTTTGAATATCTTCATAATAGTATGGAAATGGCAATCCTTCTTTGTTCTAAAAAACCCAGCTGAATAGGCTTCCACATTCCTTTTGCATACACTCGACGCATGTGACTGTGTTGTCACTGTCAACAGTCTCAGAAAGAAATGGCAAGTGAGCCAACAAATCATCTAAAAGATGATACTCACTTGCTTGGATTTTTGGCTTCTCCAAGAGAGTTAAAGATGGAGAATTTGGAAGTGATGTGTTTATCATGTCAACATCCAAGGAGTGTGTGGGAGAGTTTGGTGTTTCAGGGGCTTCAATTGTTAGAGATTTTGGCTGTGACTCCACATTTGTTGGAGCCACATCAAACTGACTTTGAGAAGGTGCAGTGACTGTGTCTTTAGCACCATTTTGCACAGTGTGTCAACCCTGTGTATCTCCAAAGGTCTTTGGTTTCTTCTTTCTAGTATAGGTTTGGGGTGAGCTTATGTCCCTTACCCTTTTGGCCTGTGCTCTTGGTTGAGAGCTTTGTTCAATAGTCACTTCCTTTTGGAAGGATGCAACTAGCAATGAGCTTATATCTTTATTAAGCACTGCAGTTTGTTGGGAAACTGCAGTGTGGCTAGGCTGGGAAACACTCACCTCTCCAACCTTATCTTTAGGGTTTCTTTGATGTTCACCCTGTCCCTCACCTTTCTTACCCACCTTCACACTCCTCTCTTTTGGTTTGATGGATTTTACAACTGGCATCTTTTGAGAGACACCAGAGGGGGCTTTCTTTGTCTTGGTTTTTAAAATTTTGGGTTTGGCAGCTTGGGTAGGCAACTGTTGGGTCAATGACACAGTTGCCATAGCTACACTAGAATGCAAAGAAATGTGTGAGACTGGAAGAGTAGAGACAGATGAACTTACCTCATTTACCTAAGGTGCCTCCATAACAGGAAAGTAGAAGAGTGGCACCTCTTTGTGATGGTTTACCCTGTTCAAATCTGCAATGATTCTCCTTTCTTGAACCCAATAATCTAATTTGTTGGTTGGGTTCTCAAGCATAATCTCCTTAGAGAGGTGGTTAGCAGTCATCATTAAAAATCTAGCATAGTAAACATTTTTACCACTCTTATTTAGCTCCCCTAATTTAAACCCCAACTCAATTATAACAAGATCACTAAAGTTGAAAAATTTATCAGTTACAAGCATGTAAAGCATGTTAAGCATAGATATATTGACTGAATCAAAATTACTGATTTTACCAGAAAATACCTTAGTAACTACATCATATAAATAACTCCATTCCTTCCTAAGACCCAACCTTCTAATTTCACTTAATTTAGAAGTAGAGAGTGCATAGCCCATGGAGTTAAGCATATTAACAATGTCAGTGTCTGTGTGTGGTAAAGTTACAGTATTATCAGGAATTTTGAAACATGCTTTAACAATGTCACTATTAACACAAAATTCCTTACCTTTAATAGTGAAAGTAATAGTCTTATCAGCTGAGTTGTATGTTACAGTCATCCACATCTCTTCAACAACTTCACAGTATATGGTGGGTGATTCCAGCATGGCATAGTTGAGTTTGCAGTTCTTCACAAAATCCATCATCTTGTGGTAGTCGCCAGACTGTTGAATCCCCTTGTTCACAAGAGCAGTGAAGTTGTTCTTCTCATAGATAAATCCAGTTTGAGACATTATCTTGACGACTGGTGCCATTGTTAGAGAAAAAAAAACCTGCAGAGAGAGAGAGAGTAAGTGCTTTGAGAAAGAGAGAAGTTAGAGAAGATGATTTGAGAATGATAAAAGAAAAGTAGTGAAAATGAATTATGCTTTTATACTATCTCAAAAATAACTGTCAAAAATAATAAAGTAAAATAAAGTGACCAATAAGAATTGCCCAAAATAGCCGTTTAAAAATAAAATGTAAAAATTCCATCAATTATCCGTCGTGTTATGCTTACAAACTGTAAGTTTACTCGATGGATAATGTTCAGAAAATCAACGGCTAAAAAAAGACAATTCGACGGATGAGAATAAATCAGTTATCCGCTGAGACATAAAATATTCCAGAAAAATAATTGATTTTATTAACAATATGTATACCAACGGATGATCAAAGTCGATGGATAATGATCATTCGTCGAGATGTAAATTTTGACTTAGCCAAAATTTCATCCTAGACTGAAAAATCAGTTAAATTTCTGGCTGCATTACAACTTGCAAAATATCTATAAAGATTCAAGAGTAATTTAGCATACCTAACTCACTTACCAAACTTGAAAAGGTGGATTCATCCAGTGGCTTGGTAAATATATCTACAAGCTACTTTTCACTTAGAATAAAATGTAGTTCCACAGTACCATTCATTACATGTTCCCTTATGAAGTGGTACTTGATATCTATGTGCTTTGTTCTTGAATGATGTACTGGATTTTCAGTGATGGCAATTGCACTTGTGTTATCACAGAAAATAGGAATTCTTTCCACTTGCAGACCATAGTCTAGCAATTGGTTTCTCATCCACAAAATTTGTGCACAGCAACTGCCAGCAACAATATATTCAGCTTCAGCTGTAGAAGTAAAAACTGAATTTTGCTTTTTACTGAACCAGGACACAAGCTTGTTTCCCAGAAATTGACAGGTTCCTGTTGTACTTTTTCTATCAATTCTACAACCTGCATAATCTGCATCTGAATAACCGGTTAGATCAAAACCAGAATCTCTAGGGTAGCAAATGCCAAGTTTTGGTGTTCCCTTGAGATATCTAAAAATTCTCTTAATAGCTACTAAGTGAGATTCTCTAGGATCAGCCTGAAATCTAGCACAAAGACATGTAGCAAACATTATATCTGGCCTACTAGCTGTTAAGTACAGAAGTGAGCCAACCATGCCTCTATAATTCGAAATATCCACAGACTTTTCAGTAGTGTTTAATTCAAGCTTAGTTGCAGTGGCCATGGGAGTTTTTGCAGATGTGCAATCCATTAGATCAAACTTCTTTAAAAGATCATAAATATATTTAGTTTGACTAATGAATATTCCATCACTAACTTGCTCAACTTGTAAACCAAGAAAGTAAGTTAGTGCTCCCATCATACTCATTTCATACTTACTTTGCATCAATTTGGCAAACTTTTTGCAAAGTTTCTCATTTGTAGAGTCAAAAATAATGTCATCTACATAAATTTGAACAAGTATACTAGAGCCATTAACAATTCTAAAGAATAAAGTTTTATCTACAGTACCTCTAGTGAAGTGATTCTCTAAAAGAAACTTTGACAAAGTGTCATACCAGGCTCTAGGTGCTTGCTTCAGTCCATAAAGTGCTTTCAAAAGATAGTAGACATATTCTGGAAAATTTGGATCTTCAAAACTAGGAGGCTGACTGACATAGACTTCCTCCTCCAAATCTCTATTCAAAAAGGCACTTTTGACATCCATTTGATAGACCTTGAAATTAGCATGGGCTGCATAGGCTAAGAAGATTATGATGGCTTAGAGTCTTGCAACATGAGCAAATGTTTCATCAAAATCTATTCCTTCTTGTTCAGAATAGCCCTTAGCAACCAATCTAGCTTTGTTCCTGACTACTATGCCATTTTCATCCATCTTGTTTCTGAATACCCATTTGGTGTCTATTGGATTCTTTCCTTTAGGCTTGGGCACCAGCTTCCATACCTTATTACTTTCAAATTGGTTTAGCTCCTCCTGCATAGCTAAAATCCAATCAGGATCCAACAAAACTTCTTCTACCTTCTTTGGTTCTTCCTTAGAGAGGAAGCTGCTATATAGACATTCTTCTTGAGTTGCTATCCTTGTTTAAACTCTGGAAGATACATCACCAATGATGAGCTCAAAGGGGTGATCATTTGTCCATTTCCTTTGTTGTGGTAGATTAGCTCTAGATGAAGAGGCCTCATTGTTGTCTTGATCTGTGATTGAGTTTTGATTATTAGAAACTCCCCTTGAATTAATGGATCTTTGATTTGAGAAAGGAGAACTTTCTGTAAGTGTTCTATTCTGACTTTCAGCTTCTTTTGATGACCCGACGGATGGAGCTGGTTGCCTCCCGACGGATAAAGCTGATTATCTCCTGACGGATGAAGCATTTTGCAACTCAACAGATGTTGAATTTTTTGCTTCATTGGTAGTGGATTTTTCTGCATTGTCCTTTGATACTGTTTCTTGATCACTTTTCTCATCACTGTCATCACTAACCATCTCCACATTGTCAAATTTGAGGCTTTCATTATAATCTCCATCTTGTAGTCCTTCAATCTTTTTATCATCAAACACAACATGTATTGATTCCACAACAATGTTAGTTCTCAGATTGTAGACTCTGTATGCTTTACCAACAGCATATCCAACAAAAATTCCTTCATCTGCTTTAGCATCAAACTTCCCATTCCGATCAGTTTGATTTCTCAAGATATAACATTTGCAGCCAAAGACATGAAGAAAATTTAGAGTTGGCTTCTTGTTCTTGAACAATTGATAGGGAGTCATGCATTTTTCTTGATTAACCAGAGAAATATTCTAAGTGTAGCATGCAGTATTTACAGCTTTAGCCCAAAAATATGTTGGTAATTTAGATTCTTCAGGCATTGTCCTTGCAGCTTCAATAAGTGATCTGCTCTTTCTTTCTACTAATCCATTTTGTTGTGGAGTTCTTGCTGCTGAAAACTCATGCAAGTTCCCATTTTCTTCACAAAATGATCTCATGACGGAATTCTTGAACTCAGTTCCATTGTCACTCCTGATTCTTCTAACTTTGAAATCAGGATGATTATTAACTTGCCTTATGTGATTGATGATGATTTCACTAGCCTCATTTTTGGCTTTAAGGAAATATGTCCAAGAGAACTTTGAGAAATCATCTATAATTACTAGGCAAAATCTTTTCCTTGAGATGGACAACACATTGACTGGTCCAAACAAATCCATGTGTAGCAGTTGCAAAGGTTCTTCAATTGTTGAATCAAGCTTCCTTCTGAATGATGCTTTAATTTGCTTTCCCTTTTGGCAGGCCTCACATAGTCCATCCTTAAAAATCTCCACTTGAGGAATGCCTTGAACCAGTTCTTTCTTTACATGTTCATTCATGGTCTTGAAGTTTAGATGGGATAGCTTCTTGTGCAATAACCAACTTTCATCTTGACTTGCTTTACTGAGAAGTCAAGTAACAGATTCTGCATTCGATGAGTTGAAGTCAGCTAAGTACATATTTCCTTTTCTCACACCAGTGAGAACCAATTTGTTGCTTTTCTTGTTTGTCACAACACAGGCTTCTAAGGTGAAGGTTACTGAATTGCCTTTAACACACAGCTGGCTGATACTCAACAAATTATGCTTGAGACCATCCACTAAGGCAACCTCCTCAATGATGACATTGTCTTTTGAAATCAAGCCATATCCCACAGTATAACCCTTGTTGTCATCTCCAAAAGTAATACTTGGGCCAGCTCTCTCTTTGAATTCTGTGAGCAGGGTAGAATCACCAGTCATATGTGTTGAACAACCACTATCCAAGTACCATAGATTCTTTCTGTTTCCCTGCACACATTAAAATCAAATCAAGTTAATTTTGGTACCCAAGTTTCCTTGGGTCCTACCTTGTTAGCTTTCTTTTTCTGTTTCTTAGGTTTTATCTCATTTGACTTAGGGATATCAGATTCATCCTTAGTCATTTGAGTTGAACCTTTAAAACCATTCATTATAACAGAATTATCATGCACATTTTGATTAACAGGAAATGGCATGCTATTAGTAAATATGTTATTCCAGTAGGGCATGCTAAATGGCATTTGAGGCATACTAAATGCAGCATAATAAGGATTAATTGCAAATGGCATATTAGAAAATTGTGCATTCATATTCTGTGTAGACATAATATTCATAGGCATAGAAGGCATGGCATTCATGTTGGGAAAAGGAGGTTTGCACATATATGGAAGTAGGCATGGCAGATTTGCAATTAACAGATAGATGATTTACACTACCACACTTAACACAGATTTTTCTTGGAGCATACTTATCAGGTGTGTATTTTTTATGCTTGTTAATCCCTACTTTACCATTTCTATTATTTTTCCTTTTAGCCTCTGTTTTAACCACAATCTTTTCTAGTCTGTCATTCAATTGCTTGATAGACAGATGACCAACATTTACTATCTTTTCCTTCTTCACTTGACTAGATTCTCTTGAAATTAAGTTTTTGGAAACCGATCCATACTTTTCATTTAACTTGGCAAGTTTGGCTTTACTCACAGGTTTGCTCACATCCGACGGATGAGGATTTATGTCACTCGACGGATAATCCTTTTGGTTATCCGACAGATGACTCTCATCATCCGTCGAGTCCACATCTGTTAGCAATCCCTCAACCAAGTTGGATTCTAGCTTCTCCTTATTCTTCTTCCAGGCTGCATCACAAAAGGACTCAATACCTTGAACTTTGGTGATTTGAGCATGAACATCTCTAGATGTTTTCCATGCCTTGATCACCTCCTGTTCTCGTTCAAGCTACTTCTTCAAGGACTCAGTTAATTAATCCTTAGCAATTTTACACTCAATTCTCAATTTTTCAAATTCAAGAAACTGAGATTCTAGCACATTATTCCTCTCACTTAAAAACAAATTGTTTTTTTTTATTTTAGCATTTTCCTTAGGAAGAGACTTAAGTGTAACACGCAAATGATATAATTCTGTAGACATGTCATTTATTGCATCATTACACTCAGCTTTAGATAAATGTGCTAGGTTAGTGGTGATTACCTGATTACTTGAAGAACTTGTCTTTGTTTCATCAGACTTGGCCATTAGGGCTAGATTGACATAGCTGACATCCTCATCCTCATCTAGACCATCTGCTGCCCAATCATTTTCTTGTGTAATGAAAGCCCTTTATCTTTTGTTTGAGCAACTCAAAATATTTTTGTTTATAGTCCACAGGCTCAAACTTCTTCTTGCTAGAATCTGACTTTCCACACTCACTGGCAAAGTGCCCTGCTAAGCCATATTTGAAACATTTGAATTTTGATTTATCCACCATGTTTCTATTTGGCTTAGCTGCTCCAAAGTTCTTCTTGAACTTGAGCTTGGAAAATCTTCTGGAAAGAAATGCTAGATGTTCATCAATGTCATCCATATCATCTTGGCTCAAAGAATCTTTATTTTCTGCTACCAGCCCCTTGCCCTTGTTTTCACAGACCTTTGAAGTTGACTCAACAGCTTCTATCTTCATCTCCTTCTCTTTTTCTAACTCAGCAACCAGTGCAATGGACCCTCCTTTCTTCTTTCCTCTCACCATCCTCTCATCTTACTCTATTTCAAGCTCATAAGTTTTCAGGATGCCATACAGTCTCTCCAAAGTAAACTCATTGTAATCTTGAGAGTTTCTCAATGAGACTGTCATTGGTTTCCATTCCTTTGGAAGAGATCTAAGGAACTTAAGATTGGAGTCTTTTCTCTGATAGACTCTCTCATACAACTTCAGAGCATGTAGTAGTTTTTTAAATCTACTAAAAATGTCAGTGAGAGACTCACTATCTTCACTATGAAAATGCTCATATTACTGAATTAGCAGCTGCATCTTATTTTCCCTAACTTGTTCAGTGCCATCACCGATAATCTGTATTGTATCCCAAACTTCCTTTGCAGTTTTACAATTGATGATGTTGTCTTTCCTGACTTGTTCAATATCAGGATCTGACCATTTGTGCCTTGGCTTGGGAACTGATGGCTCATTTCCAGTTGCAGCTCTCATTGGTACATAAGGGCCTCTCTCTATGCAATCTACAGAGGCCTCATCTTGAGAAAGTAAATGAAGATGCATCTTTACCTTCTAGTGATGGTAATTATCTTTGTCCAGAAAAGGAATCTTGACTCCAACATCCTTCTTGTTCATCTTGATGTTTGTTGTGATCTTTAAACTCTTTGTTCTTCAAGAGCTTGCTCTGATACCAATTGTTAGTCCCTAACAATGCAACAAGAATTACAAAAGGGGGGTTGAATAGAATTCTTGAACCTTTTTCAGAAATATAAAATGTCCTAACTTAAGATATATATATATATATATATATATATAACAGTGTTTTGATTTGCAAAGTGCGGAATAACAAGTTAAATATGAATCAAAACAGAAAGTAGTAAAAACACAAGTCTTTAAAACTTTCTGGTGGATTAGAAAGTATCCACCAGATATATATATATATATATATGTATATATATCGAGAGAACTCTGTGAAGCTTGAATAGCTCATAGCTGCTTACAAAATAAGAACATCTAAACTTACAGAGAAATGCTAAGGATACAGCTTACAAATGTTTCTCTGAGAATTTACTTGCTTAGTCTTCTTATTGTTCTAATTGCTACTCTTGGTTTATATATCACCAATTTTACACAGTAATAAGACAAGATAATAAAACAAAACCTATCAAGTCTAATATTATGCTACTTCATTACTCTATTCCAGCATCTTTGAATATCTTCATAATAGTATGGAAATGGCAATCCTTCTTTGTTCTAAAAAACCCAGCTGAATAGGCTTCCACATTTCTTTTGCATACACTCGACGCATGTGACTGTGTTGTCACTGTCAACAGATGTTTGAATTGATTATCCGTCGGGTACATGATCATCCATCGGGTTGCCTTGTTGATCATCCGTCGGGTAGCTTTGTTGATCATCCGTCGGGTAGCTTTGTTGTTTATCCGTCAGGTAGCTATTTGGCACTTGACTTTATTTTATTTATGCAGAATAACAAGACATCATTTATGTACAATTAATCAACCTATTCTGCATATCTAATTAAATTTAACATGACTTATATGCTACTACAGAATCTAAACAAAGGTGTTTACAGAAATGTGCTTCATGACCTATTATTACATAAGCTACTCACTCGATGGATAACAAATCATCATCTGTCGGGACTATATTGAGTCATCCGTCGGGACTATATTCCTTATCCGTCGAGTGCTACATTTTTTACAAAGTTAAATCTACTAAGGTGTTTTGTTAATAAAATCATCAAGTCCACAACATATTCATAAAAAAGGAGCTGACTCATTTAATGCTTTGATCACCTTTTCATCAGAGTTAAAATCAGTTATTAGGTTCACACCATCAGGATCTGCTTTTACCTCAGGATTTGTGTCTGCATCAGGAGTTACATTCTGATTTGCTATATCAGCTTGATCAATGTCAGTGGCTAATCTTTTCTTCCTCGGTATAATCAACTCTTCTGGCTTTTAAACTTATTTATCTTCTTCATTTCCTTTTACAGGAATATAACCTTCTCTGGATAGAAAATTCAGAAAAGTAGAGTTGAATGCAATCACTTGCCTTGATCCAGAAGTTCTTCCACCTCTTCCTCTTCCTCTTCCTCTTACTCTTGCAGATCTACCACCTATTTTTCCTCTTCCTTTAGAAGTGTTAGCTTCAGCTTTAATTTGAGCTAAAAGCTCCTTTTGTTGCATAACTACTTCTTCAGGTGTTAGATCAGGAAATTCTTCAGTTACATACCTAAGAGCGCTCCTAGCATTCTTTTGCTCAAACTTTTTGTCTTTGTAGTACAATACAATCTCTTCACCCGTTTCCTTTTATCTGTAAGGAAAGAACATCCCTTTAGCTTCTGCTAAATTTGAGATTTTAATATGATAATCCTTAGGAGCACCAGTAGTAGTCTTGTGCTTGACTTTATAAGCACCAGTAGACTTCCTTTGTCCTGAAAAATCATTCTTTTTGGAATGTTGAAGTTGTTGAGCAGTAGAAGTAATTTGAAAATCTGTAACTTGAATATTCTTATCACCATCATCATCAATATCTTTATCCTTTGTCTGAATAGAATCTGGTGTAAATTTTGTAGCAACTATCTTCTTCCCCTTTTTGGCATCAGTATTTGAAAGAAGAGAAAACAGAGCATCCAGTTTGTCACCTATAGAAGAAACCTTATCTTCCAAGGAGGAAAGTCTAGAGGCCCTGCTGTCTTGAGATTTAACAACATCTTTGATGGTATTTTTCACACTTTTGATTTCAGCTGAGTTAGGTGTATGAAGCAAAAATCCATCAATTTTCTCTTTGACACCAGCATGAGACTTCTTCATTTCATCAAGTTCAGAGTGAATTCCTTTAACATAAATGGTTGAGGCCTTAAGATGTAACTTCAGATCAGGAGTTTGAATTTCATTATAGGCTCGATGAATATGTTGCAGACTAACAACAGATGAGATAGAAGTATTTGCAAGTCTCCATTTATAATCCCATTCTGTCTGTCTGAAATACTCAGCATCAGGATTTTAATAAGAAGGATGTTTAGTGAAGTGCAAAGAAGAACTAACATTGGACTTCTTAGATGCATCAATTGCTCAGAGTCAGACAAGCCGTCAGAAGAATGTGCAGAATCAGGAAGAATTTCCTTGCCTTTATCCAGATTCTTTGCAAGAGATGTCTGTGGCTGATGTGATCCTTAAACAGAATCATAGTAACACCTAAATTTCTCTGTTCTTTTCAAGTGATCTCATTACTTCTCACACAATATATTACTTTTAACAGTAATATTATTCTCACAGAAGAAACTTTATAAGTAAAGAAAAACTTATCATATTCTTGTCTCAAAATTACCTCTCCTTTTGCCAGTACAGGAGACTGCCACTCAAAATATTTTTCGCTCCTTTTTTTAAAAATCAGATATTTTCACACAGTCTCACGAAAGGCTTAATCACATATTTAGCAAAGAAATAAGAGATGGCTGAGAAGAGTTGTATGCTTGTCATATAAATAGAGTTAACCTCAAATAAGAGACTATTTATAATCATACAAACATGAGAATATATGAGAAGTTAGCAATACCTGAAGGTGATTCCTCAAGTGGAAGTGATGAAAGTGGAGGAACAAACAGCACATCAGGATGCTTTTTCAAACTAGCAACTAGTAATGGATCATTAATTGTAGCTAGTATAGTTGAAGGATGATTCTCAGTAGGAGCTGATGTATCATCAGGATTTGATCTGTCAGGAGAAGTTGAAAGACCAACATCGGTACTTTGACCCGATGGTTCTTGTGGAGTCTGTGACATGTGAGATGCTTCAGCAATGTTTGGTGAAGGTTCTTGTGGGCTCTTCTCAAAAATAGAATCATCAATGATTGCATCCACTCGTGACAGTATCTCCTGATGAGTTTGCTTTTCCTGGAGTAGTTGAATAGAGTCTGCAAGAAGATCACTCTGAGCAATATTAACAATGATTTGTGCATCCTCAGTGTCTACATCTTCCCTTTGAAAAGATGGTTCTTGTGTGACTGGATGTGTTGCAGTTGCTAAATCCCTTTGAGACCTAGGTTCTTGTGTACTAACATCCTTGTCAAGAGGCTGAGTCTTCTTCTTCTTTCTGATATATCCAACTACTTCTTAACTTCTTTTTTTCAACTGGCTCTTTGCAGTTTTCTTGTTTTCAGCAGTTGCTTCAATTACTAGAAGTTTGTCAAGCAGAGCACTAGCATCAGTAGCTGGCTCCTTGATTCCAGTAGTGTCAATCAAGTCATCAGGATTTTGATCAATGGACTTCTTGATTTTTAACAGGGACCCTATTGGCATATGATCATCTGATTCGGAAACTTCTTGGATGATCATTCTTCTTTTCCTGATTGGAAAACATTCTTCTTTCTTCTCACACTCACTCAATGAGACTTGTTTAGCTTTAGGTCCAGATGTGACAGATTTCTTAAACAGCCTTTTCTTTGTTACAAATGATGTCTTTTGAGAGACAACAGAGGAGGCTAATTTAGAGGCTTGTTGTGTTTGTTGTTTGGAAGAAGAAATGCTTGGGTTAGAAACAAGACGGGTGATTTCTTGAGTCGTTGCATCAGGATCTGTGACAGAGGTGCCAGCATCAGGATTTGCAGGCACTTGTGTAGGAGTAGGTCTATTTCTTAACAGAAATTGCCTGACCTCTCTAGGAAGAAAGGGTGATCCTGAAAATTTATTCTTTTCATCTCTTTTTATATGATCAGTGATTGCTTTCTCAGAAATTTGAAAAACAGGGAGTAATTCAACATCATCAAAAATATCATAAGGGCATAAAAAATTGAAAATTAGTTGCAAAAACCTAGTATACCCTATTACTCCTGAAGCATCTACTCTCCTAACAATTATGAACTGTAATATAGTATTACCATAATCAAAATTACCAGAGTTAAGAAGAGAGTACCCAATTCTCAGGGAAGTGGATGGAAGAGCATCAAAGTTTGTTGTTTTATTCAAGAAACATCTACTGATGCAGTCAAAAAAAAAGTTCCACTCTCTTTTCAGTTTGGTCCTGACCAATTTTCCAATGGTTGTGATTTCTCCTTGATAGCCTAAAGTCCTTAGCATATCAAACAGCTGCTCATTGGTATGAGTATTAGGAGCACCATCAAGAGCAGGAAATCTCAAGGCTTGAAGCAGAATGGCAGCATCAACTTTTTATTTTTGGTCCTTATACTCAAAAGAAAAGCCAGTATGTGTTGAATTTATCACTGCTGTGTTCCAGACCTGCATGACAGCCCTGTATGACACCTTAACAGGATTTGTGACAGCATACCCAATTGGACATAGAAGGAGAAAATCCTGAATATCATGAAAAGATGATGGTAGCTGCTGATGTGTAAGCAGAGCTAAGTAATTATTAGTACCAAATATGTTTCCATGAATGATCGTGGTTGGACTAAAGTCTGGTGAAACTTGATGTGAATAGCTTGTGCGAGAGAGTAAGTGTGAGATATGCGCAATGAAACTATGTGTATGATGAATTGTGTCACAGAATTTCTTCTAGTATTGTAGCTTCACTATTCAGAAATATGTATAACACACTTGCATGAAGAAGGTAACCTAGCGAATTTGACTTCGAACAGGAAACAATTACTGAGTAATTGATTTTGACGGTGGAGGAAATTGCGGAAGTAAATACAAAATACATACAGTTATATCAAGATACAACCGTAGAAATTTGTTTATCTGATAATCCACCATTAATCATTAATTAAGTGAGACACTTAATTGCAACAATAAAGCTTACTCAGAGATTGATTAACACTAATAGTCTGATTTAGAGTGTGCTGACCTGTCGTTAGGATTTGAGACCTTTCTTTTGTCAGGATTTGACTAACTCTGGATATGTCAATTCAAATTCAACATTTGTTTGTCAAAGCATCACAAATTATTAGCAACCACAATTTTAATCAAAACATTCATCAAGAAATACAGTTCAAGTAGATGAAGTAAAGATTAACAGTCTTCAATGATAACATTCACATGCATATAATAAGAGATAAACAAAGACTAAATCTTGCAATCAAAAGAAATTTCATTAATATATCAAAAGAGTACATTTCATGAAATTTGTAGATTACATGCAAAATATTACAAGATAATCCTAGTCTAAGATGGTGAACAACCATGGTCTAAGAAGCCTGACAAAGCTGATGGTGAAGAGATACGGATGGATGATATTTAATTCTTCTTCCTACTTTCAACAAAGAGAACCGCAAGACGAATGATTTTCTCCTGCTGTTTAAGAATGTGGAGATGAAATTCTCTTTGGAAAAACAAAAGATCATTTTTGATGTTGTCTGGAAGTTGAATCCAGAGGTCGTATGAAATGTTGTTGATAGGATATGAATTCTTAATTCTATTTCAAAAAATGGTCACAGTATCTTTGCCATAGCAGTAAAACCAACTGGGGTTTTCCATTATTTGAGAGAAATGAAAAGATGTGTTTGGATAGGAAAAGATGTGATTTTACTGAAGGATGAGCAGTCATTTAAATAACCAAGAGAATATCAAGAGACTGAGAGACTGAAGAGTTAACTTAATGAATTAACCAAAAGATTTCTTTTTAAGGCGCGTCTCCCTAGACCGATGTGTAATGATGACAGTGATATATTTATTCGGATATGCACAATTAGCAAATAAATTCACTTAATTTATCATGCACATAAAATAGAATACATCAAATATTTCTGGCTTAATATCTAAAAACATAACATTTAGGACATATCAGGATTTGATCAATATACATCAAGATTTGATCAAATATAAATTGAAATGAAAATTTACTTGTCCCAACTAACCATACCAAGTTCATTCACAAGCTTTGTAAATGTTGCTTCAGGTAATGGCTTTGTGAAGATATAAGTTAGCTGTTGATCAGTAGGAACAAAATGAAGCTCTATGGTTCCTTCCATGACATGCTCTCTTATGAAGTGATATCTGATACTGATGTGCTTTGTAAATGAATGTTGCACCGGATTTCCTGTCATAACAATAGCACTTTGATTATCACAATAAATAGGAATTTTTGAGAATGATAATCCATAGTCCATGAGTTGATTTCTCATCCATAACAACTGAGCACAGCAACTCCCAGCTGCAATATATTCAGCCTCAGCAGTTGAAGTATAAAAAGATTTCTGCTTCTTGCTGAACCATGAGACTAATCCGCCTCCCAAGAACTGAAAGCTTCTTGACGTACTTTTCCTGTCTATTTTGCATCCAGCAAAATCAGCATCTGAATAACCACATAATGCAAAATTAGCTTCTCTTACATACCAAAGTCCAAGAGAAATAATACCCTTGAGGTATCTGAAAATTCTCTTTACTGTAATAAGATGTGGCTCCCTTGGATTTGCCTGAAATCTTGCACACAAACAAGTGGCAAACATAATGTATGGCCTGCTAGCAGTTAGATATAACAGAGATCCAATCATACCTCTGTAGGTTGTCACATCAACTGTTGTACCTTCATTTGGATCAAGTTTTGTAGCAGTTCCCATAGGAGTACTTGCAGTTGCACTTTCTTGCATATTAAACCTCTTCATTAGATTTCTTGTGTACTTGGATTGATTGATATTGATGCCAGTATCAGTCTGCTTAATCTGCAAGCCTAGGAAGTAGCTTATCTCTCCCATCATACTCATTTGATATCTTGATTGCATCAACTTTGAAAACTTATCACACAGTGTTTGATTAGTTGATCCAAAAATGATATCATCCACATAAATTTAAACTAAACGCAAATCTTTACCTTTATTCAGATAAAACAGGGTTTTATCTATTGTACATCTTTTGAATCCACTTTTAAGTAGAAACTGAGCTAGGGTTTCATACCATTCTCTAGGTGCTTGCTTCAGTCCATAGAGTGCTTTATCAAGTCTGTAAACATAATCAGGATGTTTAGGATCCACAAATCCTGGTGGTTGTTCAACATAGACTTCTTTTTCAAGTTCTCCATTGAGAAATGCACTCTTGACATCCATCTGGAAGACTTTGAACTTCTTGTGAGAAGCATATGCCAAGAAGATTCTGATTGCTTCTAACCTAGCAACAGGAGCAAATGTCTCATCATAGTCAATACCTTCCTGTTGGGAATATCCTTTTGCCACCAATCTTGCCTTGTTTCTGATGATTGTTCCATCAGAATCAGTCTTATTTCTAAAGACCCACTTTGTGCCCATAATTGACCTGTTCTTAGGTTTAGGCACCAGCTTCCACACTTCATTTCTTTCGAACTCATTCAATTCTTCCTGCATAGCCATGACCCAATCTGCATCCTTGAGTGCATCTTCTACTTGCTTTGGCTCTTCTTTTGAAAGTAGATTATGATATAAACATTCATTATGAGTTGCACTTCTTGTCTTTACACCATCATCATGATTTCCAATGATCAGATCAGAAGTATGATCCTTAGTCCATTTTCTGGCACTAGGAAGTGTCCTTCTGGAACTTTATGCTCCCCCTGAATTGTATGCCTCTTCAAATGCATTTGAGGCTCCCCTTGAATCCATTGGGTCATTTCCTGATGAATTATTGGGACTTTACTCATGTTCTTTTGATGTTGAATCAACATTGGATTGAGAAGAACTTTGAGATGATTCTTCAGTGTTAGCATCATCAGATGACCTTTGATGTTGCTCCCCCTCAACCTGTGCAGGCTCATTTGCACAATGATTATCTTCAGAATCTGAAGGAGTGTCAGTATTTGGATCATCAGGATTTGATAGTTCATTAGAGTTTGATCCAGATTCCAACAATGCCTTTTCATTTGCAAAGATTAAGCTTTCATGATTGTCTTCTTCAAAACCAAGAATCTTCTTATCATCAAAAGATACATTTATGGAGACTACTACAGTATGTGTTCTTATATTGAACACTCTGTAAGCTTTTGATGGTGAGTATCCAACAAAGATTCCTTCATCAGCCTTTGATTCAAACTTTCCAAGCTGATCAGTATGAGTTCTTAAAACAGAGCACTTACATCCAAATACATGAAGATGTTTGAGACTGGGCTTCTTTTCTTTTAGCATTTGATAAGGAGTAACACCATGTCTATTTATCAGAGTGACATTCTGAGTATAACATGCTGTGTTTACTACTTCAGCCCAGAAGTAAGTAGGTAGTTTTGCTTCTTCTAGTAGAGTTCTGCCAGCTTCAATTAAGGTTCTGTTTTTCCTCTCAACAACACCATTTTGCTGAGGTGTACCAGGAGCTGAGAATTGTTGCTCTATGCCTTTATACTTGCAGAATTCCTCCATCTTTGAGTTCTTGAATTCAGTGTCATTATCACTTCTCAAGATTTTTAATTTGTGAGTAGATCCATTTTCAATTTTCCTTATGTGGTCCAGAATATTTTCTGGAGCTTCATCTTTCCTACGTAGAAAATAGATCCTTGTATATCTAGTGAAATTATCAATAATTACAAGTATGTACCTTTTCTTGTTGATGGACATTATGTTCACTGGTCCAAAAAGGTCCAGGTGCAGCATGTGATATGGCTCAGAGATGGAGAATTCTGTTTTGCTTTTAAAAGACACTCTTCTTTGTTTAGACTTTTGGCAAGCATCACAAAGACCATTACTTGAGTATAGCATGTTTGTCAATCCTCTTACAAGCTCCTTCTTGGCAAGTTCATTGATTGAGTTGAAGTTGAGATGTGAGAGCTTCTTATGCCAGTTCCAGCTCTCATCTACTGATGCCTTAGAGATAAGGCAAGTAGCTTCCTTTTCAAAACTTTCATGTAGCCTTGCTTCATAAATGTTACCATGTCTGTATCCTATCAAGACAATTTTCTTTGACTTGTTATGAACAACTTCACAGTGTGAGTCATAGAACACAACATGATAACCTTTGTCAGTGATTTGACTGATGCTCAGAAGATTATGCTTCAATCCTTCCACCAGAGCTACATTCTCTATTGCTACCTTTCCAATTATCAAGTTGCCATATCCCAGAGTATGTCCTACATTTCCATCTCCATAAGATACATATGGGCCAGCCTTCTTCTCAAATTCTGACAGCAGGGATTTATTTCCAGTCATATGTCCTGAACATCTACTATCCAAGACAAGTGTATTTTTCTTGTTACCTTGCAATCAGAAAAATATTTAATTAGAAGGATTTTTAAGGACCCATACTTGTTGGGCCCTCTTTTTGGACAATTTAAGCCTTTGTATGTCAGGAGTACTTTTGACAGTCTTTTCTTTGTCAGGAATTGTCTTGTCAGAAGCAAGTTTAGTAAAACCAACAGAATTAATCATACAAGCAACTTTATTAAACTTAGGCAAAGGTTCATTCTAATTGTGATACAACTTTTGATAAGAACTACAAGTATAAATCGAATGCCAACTACTACCACAATGAAAACAAGGATTTTGTGGTTTATAAAATACTGATCTACCCCTAACATCAGACTCAGGAATAGCAGTTTTCCTTTTCTTATTCCTCCTGCAATCAATAGCAAGATGATTAGTATTTCCACAGTTAAAACAAGTTTTCCTAGAAGCATTGGGAACAACCTTGTAACTTGAATCCTTAGAAATACCTTGCTTACCATTTCTGTTTCTTTTAGGACTCTTTATGGAGGTTTGTCGGTAACCTCATATATTTTCTTTTTCAATTGTCTTGTTGTCAAAAGTCCTATGTTCTTTTCTTTCTTAACAGACTTATGGTTTCCTTGCTTTTCTTTCTTTGAGTTTTATCACTTACCAGTTTTTCTTGTGATACTGATTTTGAACCCTTTTCAAAAGTAGATTTGGGTTCATCAGCTTCTGATGAAATAAATTTAACAGGAGATTTAAGGGAAATTTTATTTTCAGTGTCAACATCTTTAATTCCATCTTTATAGCCTAGGCATTCTTTCTAGTTATTCTTTGAGATCATCTCATGAACCTTTTTGCCTGAATCAATCCAGGCTTTAAGGGTTTTTCTCTCATTTTCTAGATCTTTTTCTAACATACTGTATCTAGCCTCAAGAATCTTAACTGTATGTTTAGCTCTTTCACATTCTTTCTTCAAATCTATCTGATGTATTAAGTCAGACTCTAACTGATCATTCCTAGATTTCAAGGTCTTCATTCTAGTTATAAGTCTATCATTTTCTAAAGTTTTATTCTTAAAACTACCATGCAAAGATTTAAGAATAGATTTCAATTCAGATATATTTTCAGTATCAAAAGAGAAGAAATGAGTTTGTACCTTAGGCTCAGAAGCAACAAGATCATCAAGACTGGCCATCAGTGCATAGCATGTGTTTTCATCTTCAGAGTCAGAGGAGTCCATACAATTCTTGCTTGAAGTGATCAGGGATTTGCTCTTCCCTTTATCATGCTTTGTTTTCTTGCACTCCGAGGCAAAGTGACCAGGTTCATCACAGTTGTAGCACTTGATCTTTGTCCTGTCTACCTTCCCAGCTTTAGAGTCCTTTCCATCTTTTCTCCCAGTTAACTTCTTTTCACCTCCATTGAACTTCTTCCTGAAGCTTTCATTGTTCCTAGACTTCCTGAATTGCATTCTCCTGAAGCCCTTAACCAGCAATGCGGCCATTTGCATGACATCAGAATCTGTCATGTTCTCATCAGTTTCAGAATCAGTATCATCATCAGGATTTGATGATGAATCATCAGTATTTGATTCTGGAAAATTGTTCTTCTTTCGTACAGCTCCAACAGACTTTTCTTTTGAAGCTTTATCATTCACTTTCAAAGCAACAAATTTCCCTTTGTTGCTTTTCCTCTCTCTCTTTTGCTGAACCTCCAAATCATGAGTTCTCAGCATGCCATAGACTTCATCCAGAGTAATTATGTCCAGATCATACTGATGTCGTATGATTGAAGTCTGAGTCTCCCATTCTTTACTTAAGGCTCTCAGAAACTTAGTGTTTGAGTCCTCTCGATCATACACCTTTCCCATCAAAGACAGATTGTTGAGCAGGGTCAGAGATCTGTCATAGATGTCAGTGAGACTTTCATCAGGCTTGGCCTCAAATTGTTTATATTCTTGAATCAGAACAGCCCTTCGGTTCTTCTTGATGGCCATGGTTCCTTGACATTGAGTTTCAAGAGCATCCCAGATTTCTTTGGCAGTCTTGTAGGCTATGACCCTGTTTGACATCACAGAATCAAGACTGTTATGCAAAATATGTCTTACCTTTGCATCTTTCAGCACAGCTACTTTCTCTTCTGCTGTCCATTCTGTCTTCTCCTTTAGTTGATAATGTTCAGCAACAGTAGGAGTTGCAGGCACCAGTTTTGTTGGCATGAAAGGTCCATCATTGATTACGTCTAGATAATCTGGATCTGTAGCTTCCAGGCACATGAGCATTTTCACCTTCCATGTTGGATATTCAGTCTTTTCAGAATGGGAATTTTAATGCTTTCATACTTGTTCAGAGACATGTTTAGATCATTTCTGATTGTAAATTTATTAGTGAGCTCTGATACCAATTGTTGCCCAGTAAAGATACAATTGTTTAAGGGGGTTGGATACAATTGTATAAATGTTTCGAACAAGTAATAAAGTATAACAGCTTTTTATATATATATATATGATAAAAACTGTTACAAAATCCTCTCAAGAAATACTGATGTTCTTGAGAGCTGCTAGGTCGAATGATCCTCGAGTGTTATTCACCAAGTGATGACCTAAACTGTGTTTATATACTACACAGCTACAATAGATTAATCTAAGATACGCATTATCAAAACCTAACTGAAACTGATACATATCTTAAACTAAACAGATAAAGTCCTATAACTCAAACCTAACAGATATCTGCTCCACATTATAAGGAACAGTACAAATCCTCTAATGTTGACTGTCTTCAAATACTAGTGTCATACAAATGCTGATGACATACCAAATCCTGATGGTACATCAGATCCTGATGACATCCGAACATCCAGATCCTGAGCTTCTTCTGATCATTGAGAATTCAATATGTAACACATTAGTTGCATATTTGCTTAATGATTTGTGTTGTATGTAGATGTATATTTTGGCAATAAACGCAAAATAATATAAATTTACTTGATGTATCCAATTACTTGCAAGAGCCAAAATGTATGTGTGACTTAATAAAATCTTAACAAAATCTTATTATATTACCAGGCCTAATAAAAAGAGTGGTTCCCTTTATTCTTATTAGCATTATCCAGTTACTTGGACTGGTGTGCAAGTGAAGGTGCCCGTGAAGTTCAGTTTTGCAGACCTGGACAGAACATATAATACACCAGGTGTTAAGGAATATATACATAAAGGAGGCCTGAGAAGAGATGTTCCATTTCTGCACGAATTAGTGATTATGGAAGGTGTTGCTCACTTTCTCCAAGAAAAACCAGAAGAAATGAGCGCACACATCTATAAATTTCATTAAAAAGTTCTGACTATGTTCTGTTATGCAGTCATCTCCAACTCCTATTATGTAGTAATCTTCGGTTCCAGCAAGTTTTCAAGTTAGTTATATGTTTGATATAAGTTATAACAATATTGTTCAGAATAATTTGTGTGAAGATCTATAATGTAATATTTAAGCAACCTCCAATATGAATTATGCTACTCTTTTTGTAAAGCTTTAACTACATTAATATCTAGTTTGTACAGTATTTTTACCATTTTTATTAGGTTAAATGCTAAGGAACAATGCTAGTTGTGTGCTAATTAGTGCGATGAATAAAAAGGAATATAAGTAAACTTGACGCAAAAGATTGGTGACGCGGAAAACCCGAGAATGGGAAAAAACTGCGGGTGGGATTGCGTACCCAACCTAGAATGTAATCCACTAAATCAATGAAGAAGTTTACAAGTATTGAAGACAGTGATCATTACTCGATACAATTGTTTCTTCTTATACAAAGTGTTTAGTTGTTATTTTATGTTTTTTCTGTTGTGTCCTCTTGTTCTCGTCAACCTCTCCTGTCTATATACTCATGCAACGACTTCCTCCTCTTCTTCCGTTGCTCTTTCCCTCATACCTTATCTCCAAGTTTGTTCCTCTTTTTTCTCCACTTTCCAATATCCCTCCTACTCTCTTGAATCATGCGTTATGGATAAATATTAATCCCTGAACTGTATTTCCTATTTATTCGGTAATAGTGTATACTAAGTCAAGCCTTTACCAGCTGTCCTTCATGTCTTAGTTGCTTATGATGTCGAGTTTACCTTCCCGTCTCGTCTTGACCACGATATCGTCCATCATCTGATCATGTCCTGACATCAACAAAAATTGTAGACACCACAATAGCCCCAGATTTTTCTAATTAATTTATTTATTTAGTAAAATCTTCAACTTTGTATTTCAGTCGTACAGTCGTGTCACATAATCTAGGTAGCCTGTTTTGTTGCTTCACCTCCCTAGATTAGCGTGTAAATAGCTAGTTGATATACATGCACTGTCTGTTCACTTATCAATAAGCCCTTTACGATACCCAAGGCTGAGCTTCTCCACTTCCTCTATATATCTTCTTCCCCCAATTCACTTGTTATTCTCTCTTGCTTTTATCTTCTCCCGTAATCATTTCCTTCTTCCTTTAATCATGGCCAAAAAACACAGCAAAAGTTCCGAGAGTCGTAAGGATGAAAACGTCTATTCCCTTTCCAATCCATCCAATTGGGTTGCTACTAATCTGCTAGATCCGAAGGATAATCATCAAAGTGAGATCAACCCGAAATATTTGAAGAGGCCAAGATGTTATTCCAGTCAAACGTAGTCGTTGTTGTTCCAGACATCTCCATCCGTGCTGATTTCTTCAAGAAAGGTTGGGTATGCTTCTATTATTACCCCTTTGATATTGGGCTTACATTTCCAGTTTCAAAATTCATTGTTGATGTGCTTGATACCTTGAAAGTGTCTCTTAAACAACTCATGCCTTTTGCATGGAGGGTCCTTACATGTTTGGATTCGGTCAAAGAAAAGAATGGTTTTGGTATTGATGTTAATGTCGTTGAACATTCTTATGGTTTGAAGAAGTTTAGCGGTGGTCGCCTTGGTTTTACCAATAAAGATACCGAAGACCCTTTGATTCTGAATAATGAGACTAGTAATGACCGGAATTGGAAAAAGGACTATTTCTTTGTTGAAAAGGCGTCCCTTGGAGATGATGTTGATTACTTGCTAGATCGTTGGAATAATACGGGTAAACTTTCTTTCTCTTACTCCTTTTTCTTTATTTTTTTGGCTAGTTTTATAGGCATAGTTGCATGTTGTATCAATTTTTTTTAATCGTCAATATTCTTTGCTAAACCCATGTTGTTCCCTCTTTGTTGAACCGATTCATTGCCCTCTCATCGTCTTTATTATACCTCATAAACTCATCCTTGATATTGTAGTACTTATATTATTTCTGTTAGCAGATTGTGAGTTTGAATTTGATGACGACAATGTTGAGGCTAAGGCCATTATTGACAAAATTCGTGTGTTGCCAATTGGCGAGAGGTTGTGGCCGAATTTCTTGGGCAAGCCTATTCGCAATGCCGGTCATGTCAACATTGAAGAATTTATTTCTGGTTTGAAGAGGACTCAACCTCGTCATGAGAGTACAGCTTCCAAGAAATCTCGGCTACAAATAGGACTCGAAGTAAGGTGCTTCCAACCCCTGTCATACAACAATCCTCTTCTGCTATGAGCCTGTCGTCTGAATCCCAGGAAAGTCCCAAGAGTGTTAAAGAAGGTGAGATGAGTTCAGGAAGAATTTACGCCAAAGTTTAACTGATTCTTCTAAGGCCCCCATGATGCTAAACCCCCTTAACAGCCCTGTTTCTAAAAAGGTTAGAATTGACCCATCTATTTTGGACACCAAACCTGAGACTATTGTCCCACTTGCCATCCAGAGCTATGAGATGTCAGCCGATCCTTCCACCTTTATCCGTTCACTTGACAACATGATACTTCTCCAATCCATGGAGGCTCTGTCGGCTAAGCCTGTTGGTTCTATTTTGGATGATGTTGCCGGCTTCTCGTTCCACGTAAGGGACGTTACAAGCTACGTCAATTATCTTTCCTTTAATTTGTTTTTGCCTTACTAACTTGACTATTTTCTTCATAAATTTTCTCCTTCTTATCGCAGTCTTTCCAGAGTATGATGGTGGCCCGAGAAGTTTATGAACACGAAATGAAGAAGCTCAAGGATCTGGAGGGCGAGCATAGGAAATGTTCGGAGAAAATTCGAGCAGCCGAGGAGTTGGCGTTTAAGAACCTGAAAGCTATGAAGGACGTGCAAAATGAGTTGGAAGAATTTGTTCCAAGGTGCAGTCACTAGAGAAATATATGTGGGATGAAGCAGAGAGAGTTGTGCATCAGCAGATTATGCGGACTCGTGTGGATATGATGCTCGAATACCATAGAGGTGAGTGGAGCTCGTGGGATGTCCAGGAAACTGTCAAGATCTATAACAAAGCTTTTCCTGACGACGCCTTTAGTATGGATGAATTCAAAAGTGACAGTGATGGTGATGAGGCAAAGTCCCACAAGATGATGCTCCCGAAGACAAGTGATCTAATCTTCACATCATGTCTTTATGTTTAAATGTTTTAGACTTGTTCTCTGTTTAAGTTTCAAACTCGTTTGTTGGTTTTGGTTTTTTACGATATATTAATCCTTGTTTCGCTTTCGAGCGGGGGACTTTGCTTCTATCTTCTTTAAGTTGAACTCCTTGTGGTAATATCGAATGGTTTCTGTTTGTAACACCTTTTGTCGTTAATTAATTGAGTAAATTGTCTTAGTTGATGAACTTATGTTGTTCCAAAATGACATGTCGCTTATGATATTTCCTAAACATTTTGAATCGTAACATCACGTTTACCTGTGTGTTTGCATTTTGCAAAATGAAGAATTTAGATTTTTCATAGAATACGTCGTTATATTGTCATCTTTCGTAATTACTTTGTCATTTTATATTGATATTTTGTCGTTATATTTTTTTTTATATATCGTTGTCTTTCTTTGATGTTTTGTTGTTTTTCGTTAACATCTTGTAGTTTTTCGTTAATATTTCGTTGTTTTTTTGTTAACGTTTCATTGTATTTCGTTGTATTTCGTCAATATTTCGTTGTATTTCATTGTATTTTGTTGTATTTCATTGTATATCGTTAATATTTCATTATATTTCATCGGTGCATGCACTTATAAGTGTAAAAAGATTTAATGTAGTGGTCGTAATCATTACTTTGATTTTGTTGAATCATGAAGTAATGTAGTTGTAATTGGGTGATTAACCCTTGATATAATTGAATAAATGCTAATTTATAATAGAGACTATATAGTAATGTTTTGTAGATAGATAAATATGAATGTTGTACGTATAATGATACAATAAGGATATTTTAAATAGTCAAGCTAGAAATTCAGAAACACTTTACTGCATAATCTGTAACTCATGATACTAAACATAACAGATTGACATCATGGTTACAACCTAATGTTCTCAAACAAGTCGTTACAAAAAAATACTAGCAAGTAGAAAGCAAAGTCATACTAAATGTAAGCTAATCATCGACAAAGAGCTATGTCCTAACTAATTATTGAAGATCAAATTAAGGAAAAAGATAGAGAACTTTACACATGATAAAGTTTCAAGTCTAATGCATTCCAGCTCCTTGGTATTTGGATCCCGTCCATAGTTGACAACTGATAAGCCCCGTGTCCTACGACAACATCAATGAAGTAAGGGCCTTCCCAAGTGTCGGAAAACTTTCCTGCTGTCATGTCCATTGTGTTCTGGAACATTTTCCTTAACACCATGTCACCAACACGGAATGTTCTTATGTGAACATGCTTCTTGTAGGTATTGGCCACTCTTTGTTGATAAGAAGCTAGATGAATTTTTGCAATTTCCCGCAACTCATCTACAGTTTCCTTGTCGTGTGACAATTCTGTGTTGTTCACAACACCCATCAAGAGCCCATACCTTGTTGTCGGTATCATGACCTCTGTTGGTATCACAGCTTCGGTGCCATAGACTAGACTATATGGTGTCTGCCCTGTAGACATTTTTGGAGTTGTCCTGTCCAACCACAACACCCAAAGTAATTCTTCAATCCACTTTCATTTGTATGTCGTCAGCTGTCTCTTTAAGTTGTTGATTATGATCTTGTTGATTGACTCGGCTTGTCCATTGGCTTGAGGGTATCTTGGTGTTGATTTAATCAAGTTGATGTTCCAATGTTTGCAAAACATTTCAGTTTTATCACTTATGAACTGCGACCCATTGTCACAAATAGTTTCAGATGGTACACCAAACTTGCAAAGAATGTTTCTTTTAATGAATGAAATTACTTTCTTTGATGTCACTTGCTTGAACGCCTCCGCCTCAATCCATTTTGAGAAATAATCAGTCATGTCCAACATGAACACCTTCTATCCTGGTGCGGGTGGCATTTTGCCCACAATGTCCATTCCCCATTTCATGAAAGGCCAAAAAGGAATGGACATGTGAAGATGCTCAGATGGTTGGTGGATGACAGGTGCATGTCGTTGACAGACATCACATTTTTTTGCATAGCCTAGGGCATCTTGTCTTAGTGTCGTCCAATAGTATCCCAAGCGTAGAATTTTTAAAGATAGATTTCTTCCATTAATATGATTCCCACATTCCCCTTCATGTGCATCCCTTAGCACCATGTCAGCTTCATGCTTTTTCAAACATCTCTGTAGCAGCCCCGTGAAAGATTTCTTGAATAATTCCCCATCTATGATCGTGAACCTTGATGCCTTCATTCTGAGAACTCTTGCTTCATTGTTGTTGGTTGGCATTGTTCCAAATTGGAAGTAATCCTTGTATGTCTTTATCTAGTTGTCCGCATCTTCACTGATGTCATCATCACGTTGCTCAAGGGCCATTATTTCTGACCCAAGAACTAGTCTTTCCATAGAAGGCTTCACGATGTGGACTACTGGGATGTTATTTAAGTCTAAGTTTTTGAACACAGCTCCCAATCCAGCCAATGCATCAGCTTGCACGTTCTTCTCCCTTAGGACCTGTTGTATGCTGAAGTTGTCGAAATGGTTGGTTAATCCTTTTGTGATGTCCAAGTATGCAACCATCTTAGGATCTTTAGATTCATAAGAACCCTTGACGCGATTGACAATAAGTAATGAATCACAGTTGACATCAATGTTTTTGATCTTCATGTCTTTAGCAATTATAAGTCCCATGATTAATGTCTCATACTCAGCTTCATTGTTTATGGCTTTGAAGTTACAGCATATTGATTGAGCCACCATATCCCCCTGTAGCGATTTAAGGACAAGCCCCAGTCCTATTCCATTGACATTCGATGCCCCGTCTGTGTACAACATCCAAGGTTTCACGTCTACTCTTGAGAGAACTTGTTGAAATTTCCGATCATCATCGGTCATTTGGCCTGGACTAAAATTAGCCACAAAATCAGCTAAAACTTGTGACTTTATTGCAGTCCTCGTGTCATACGTGATGTCATAAGTACTTAGTCGTATTGCCCATTTTTCCATTCTTCACATCAAATCAGGTTTACTCAAGACATTCCTCAAAGGGAAGTTCGTCATGACATGTATCTTATACGACTCAATATAATGTCTTAACTTGATGGAAGTCATGGCTAATGCAAGTACTAATTTTTCAAGAGATGTCTACCTTGTTTCTGTGTCTACTAAGCTCTTGCTAACGTAATACACAGGCGACTGGACACCTTCATTTTCTTTAATGATGATGCCACTTATTGCATGATCAGTCACAGACAAGTACACATATAGGTCCTCTCCTTGAATGGGTTTGGATAAAAGTGGTGGTGTAATTAGATATCTCTTCAAGTTATTCAAAGAAATCTCATATTTTTCAGACCATGAGAATCCCTTTTTCTTTCTCAACACTTCATAAAAAAGCTTGCACCTATCTGACGAACGTGAAATGAACATGTTCAAGGCTGCAACTCGTCATGTCAGTTTCTGTACGTCTTTGACGTTCGATGAGCTTTTCAATTCGAAGATCCCCTTAATTTGTTCTGTACTTGCTTCAATTCCTCTTCTTGTCACCATATGTCCAAGGAACTTTCCTGACGACATAGCAAACTTGCATTTGGATGGGTTCAACTTCATGTTGTATGACCTTAGTATATCGAATACTTCTTGAAGATCACGTACATGATTTTCTGCGTTAATGGACTTGACGACAATATCGTCAACGTAGACTTCCATCGTCTGTCCTATTTTATCTTTAAACAATTTGTTGATAAGTCTTTGAAACGTAGCTCCGGCATTTCTTAATCCAAAAGGCATGGCTAAGTAAAAATATATCCCCCTATCTGTTATAAACGTGGACTTTTCGCAGTCAGATGGTTCCATTTGGATTTGATTGAAGCCACTTGACACATCCAAAAATGTGAGTAGTTCATGACCAGCCGTTGAATCTACCATGAAATCAATGTGAGGCAGTTGATAGGGGTCTTTAGGACATGCCTTGTTCAAATCTGTGTAATCAACACAAACTCTCGATTTCTCATTCTTTTTCTGTACAATGACGACATTTGCTAACCACTCAGGGTAATCAACTTTTGTAATCATTTCAGCCTTGATGAGCCTTTCTACCTCATCATTTATTATCTTGTTTCTTTCAGCTGCAAACTACCTTCATTTTTGCTGGACGGGTGTGTAGCTAGGTTCCATGTGTAGCTTGTGTGTGATGACAGTTGGATCGATTCCTGTTATGTCATCATGTTCCCATGCAAAAGCATCCAACCTCGTGGTTAATAAATTTACCAAGTTAGCTTCAATTGTAAATCTATTTCAGCCAATCGTTCCGGTCCTGTTATCGTAGCTACAGGCGTCTCATTTCCATGGTGTTGGACGGTTGGTTTCAGACATGTTATGTAACAGTCCCGGGCCATGTTTTGATCCCCTCTTATTTCCTGAGCTCCCCATGGTGTTGGGAATTTTAATACTTGGTAATATGTTGATGGCACTTCCTTCAAGTTAAGAATCTAAGGCCTTCCCATGATTATGTTATAACTCGAATTCACATCGATTATGCAAAATGTTTCGAGTAGATTGACCCCTTGGGCATATGTTGGCAATGTGATTTCGCCCAATGTGCGTTTTATCCCACCACTAAATCCCACTAATGTTGTCGACTTCTTGATCATGTCACTTTCCGTCAATCCCATTTGTGTTAGCGTGCTAAGCATCATGATGTTGGCAGAACTCCCATTGTCCACCAATATTCTTTTGATTAAGCAATTTCCAACAGGTAGTGAAATGACTAGTCCATCTTGTTGTGGTTATCGTATGTTCTTTTTGTCCGATTCATCAAACATTAAGGAAGGAAGACTGTCATTTCCAACCCCCACTTGTGTGAATCATATGTCTGTTTCTCTGGATGCTCTCTTAGCCTGTGAATATGTTGATCCACATATCTCTGACCCTCCTGAGATGAAGTTGATCACCTTGTGATGTAGTGGAGGCGGTGGTTTTCTTAATAGTGTCACGTTGTTTCTTCTCAGAGACACGTCTTTCCCAACATAAGACGTCTTCTTTGATGCCATGAATTCCAGGAGATATCCTTTCCTGGTCAGAAATTGTAGTTCTTTTCACAAAGCCAAACAGTCATAAGCTTTGTGTCCGTAATCTCCATGATAGTCGCACCATAGTTTAGAATTTGGGTTCGCTTTAGGTTTATTATTCTTCACTGGCCACTTTACTATACTTCCCAACTTGGTAAACTCCTTCATCATGGCTGAAGGCGTTATCGTGAAGCCATAGCTGTCATAAATTGGTGGAAGGTTGGGGTCCTTCCTCCAGTTACCGCATTCCTCTCTCTTCCATTCATTAGATTCTCGTGTCGAGTTGACATGTACTTCATCTCTGTTAGGTCTAGTATAGGGCTTGTAATCCCTGGATCTTGGTGTTGTAATTTTTCTTGACGGCTCGTAGTACTTTCATCCTCTTCCATTCTGTCTTCTTCCAATATTACTTAAGCCATGGCTTCGGCTTGTACGTCATCCATTGTTCGACATGGGTACTTTGTCAATTCCTCATAGAGTGGAGATTCCCATTCTAATCCCCTCTTGAATGCTTTGGTTGCCATAGGGATGTCACAATTGGTGATGGTCACTTTCTCTCTGTTGAATCTTTTCAAGTAATCATGCAATGGTTCCCTACTTCGTTGAACAATTTTGTATAAATCGCTGGTAGTCTTTTCGAACACCTGGGTGCTCGCAAATTGCAAGTTGAACGCGTCTACCAGATCAGCGAACGTCCTGATGCTTCTTTTGGAAGGTTTACGAACCATTGTAAAGTTGGTCCTGACAATGTAGAGCCAAACCCTTTTCCCATACAAGCTTCCTTTAAATCTCGCGTTATTGGTACCGTAAACATTTGTTGTTTATATTGTGCAATATATTCCAAGGGGTCACTCGTTCTATCATACAGGACTATATGCGACACCATGAAACGTTGCGGTAATTCTACCAAAGCGATGTTATCGTGCAAGGGCGAATCAGAATAGCTTGTTGGAGTCACCTTCTCTAATGGTTTAGGTACACCGGGAATCCTTTCGATCAAACTTCTCACTTCTTGCAATTCTTTTTTGAATTCTTCCATGATTTGATTTATGGATTTCGTATTCCTATGTCATGTTCTTCTATCAGTTTCTCCTTGACGATCATCACCATCATCGTATCGTTGCTCGTCACGCCTCCTTTCCATGTCATTATCATTATTTGGAACATCCTTCATGTCTTCTACGTCAATGACATCATCTGTTCCATTCGTTGGTCTTCACGTTGATCTTAATTTTCTGCATCATCCATGTCCAAACGCCTGATTATGCTTGGGATGGTTTTCTTCGTCGCAGTCTTAGTTTCTGATTTGGCCGTCGTCAGTTCTTTCTTTAAAGTTTCATTCTCTAAACGCATCTTTTCCATTTCGTCTTGCAATTATTTCAATGTCACAGCCATCTCTTTGTTATTTTCAGCTTCACCTTCCTGGTTCGTAATTTGTTCTCCGTCGTTTACCATCGTAACGCGTTTGATCAAAACCTTAGCAAGTTTCCCACAGACAACGCCAATTGTTTTTACCATTTTTATTGGGTTAAATGCTAACGATCAATGCTAGTTGTGTGCTAATTAGTGCGATGAATAAAAAGGAATATAAGTAAACTTGACGCAAAAGATTGGTGACGCGGAAAACCCAAGAACGGGAAAAAACCGCGGGTGGTATTACATTCTACTTTGGGTACGCAATCCCATCTAAATTTAGAACTGGATGATTTTTTTTCCCATTTTTAAATCATTTTAGTTTATATTTGCATTTAATTTTTTAAGTTATATACTAAAAATATATCATTTTGACTAATATGTTATATGGTATATATTAATTACTTTTCAAAGTAATTAGCTGAATTCTTTCTATATATATTTTTATTTTATTTATATTTTTAACATTTAACCATTATCAAAATATTCGGGAAGCATAAAACTTATAAGAATATGAGATCTAAATAAAAATTATTGAATGTAATTCTTTATTATAATTTCTTATAAGTAGAAAATTATGCAAAAATGAAATTTTTTCTTTTAAAATAATAATAAAATTTTGAATTTTATAAAAATATTTTATTGTAAGGTTTTTTGAGATTGATGTAACATCAATAATATTATTTTATGGTAAAAATAAATTATTTTGTAAAATACAATCTCAAAAATGATATATAAAATTTAAAAATAAACATGCTTCAATATAATTTATATAAAGAAAAATAACATATTAAGAACAGTATGATAAGAACAATACTTTACGTATAAATTAATGAAATTTAATGAAATTTCACTTAAAATTAAACTTATATTTTAATATTTAATAAAAATTTTGAAGATTTAAAATATGTCAAATTACTACAAGATTTAGTATTTTCACTTGAAAGAAATTGTGGTCAAATTAATTCTATAAAATATTTTTTAATAATTTTAATATTATAGATTATACTCGACAAGGAGTATGACGCCTGATAATTAACTGATAAAAGAGTGTTGGTGAGATAGTATGTGCGAGTGGAGTACAATGGTTATTTTGAACGAGTTGAACTATGAGTATTTTGGTTTATGCTTTTAAAATAAATTATTTATGGCCATCACTCATTATTATAATCAATTAATATTTCTTTGATTCAGTTTTTTTTAATATTCGTAACTTTTCTAATATTAAAATATAAAATGGTGGTGCGACACAATGTCAAGTAATGTTCTACAATAAAATATATTAAATCAAACTCAATGGAAAATTGTCAATCACGAAAATCAGATTTAATAATAAAATTTTAGATCATGTTTTATTTAAAATATAATATTAAATCAATTAAACTTAAATTTTAATATTTAATGAAATTTTTGAAGATTTTAAAAAATGTAAAAATTATTGAAATATTTAGTATTTTCACATGAAAGAAATTGAGATCAAAATATTTTTATAAAATATTTTTTTAATATTATCATTACATAAATTAATTAAATTTTTATGTTCCTAAATTCACTCGTAACCGCAATCATCACTAATTAATGTAACGCCCCCGTTTCCTCATTAACCATATCAATTTATCACATACAAAATGCGAGACGACGCGAGTAACACTAGTTGAAATAATTAGACTCAATGAAATTTACGAAAATTAAAATATACACAATCTAGAGAATTTTCTTTTAATATAGCTTTTGAATCACTAATAATACCAAGAAGAGTAGTAGGTTTAATTAAAAGATAAAAATATTAATGTGTGTATATGTTGTGTATGCACATTGTTCCGATAACACTATCGAGAAGTAGAGGGTTTAAAGTGAAAAAAATATTATAGTAATAATATGTGAATGCGTAGATAAATCTGCATGATTTTAATTCTGATAAATATTATAGTAGATAAAACTCCTTATCGGTGAATTATCAGGTGAGATATTTCTGAACGGTGGAGTATCAAGTGTTATTTGTGGGGATCATGTAATTTTCTATTTTTTTATTTTTAAATGTTTATTTGTTAATCTTTAAAATTTAAGCATAAACATTATTTTATATTTTTTAATATTTAAAAAAATTCCTATTTTGGCTTTTAGGAATTTCTAAAAAAATCCAATAAAAAACATTTCTATTTAGGGTTAAGGCTTCAGGGTTTAGGGCCTTTAGGGCCTCTACGGCCTAGGCCCTAAATTGGAGCTACACTATAATTTTAGTATGGAACTGAAATCAACAATTTTAAAAATTTAAGCATTCACCCATTTAAATGGATTTTTCAGATTTAGGGTTCAATATTTTATTAATTGGATTTTAAAAATATTGAAAAAGATAAATATAAGGGAATTTGATTTAGGTTTTAGGCGCCAAATCCCGGATTTAAATGCATATCTTATTTAAAATTTTTAATATTATAGATGATACTCGACAAGGAGTATGACGCCTGATAGTGAACTGATAAAAGAGTGTTGGTGAGATAGTATTGTGTCAGTGGAGTACAATGAAGTGTACAGTGATTATTTTGAACGAGTTGAACTATCAGTATATTAGTTTATGCTTTTAAAAAAAATATTATGGCCATCACCCGTTATTATAATCAATTAATATTTTTTTAATTAATTTTTTCAATATTAGTAACTTTTCTAATATTAATATACAAAATGGGGGTGCGACACAATGTCAAGTAATGTTTTACAATAAAATATATTAAATCAAACTCAATGAAAAATTGTCAGTCATGAAAATCAAATTTAATAATAACATTTTAGATCAAGTTTTATTAAAATGTAATTATTTAATCAATTGAACTTAAATTTTAATATTTAATGATTGTTAGGTCACACACACTTTAGAAGGGGGTTGAATACAGTGTATAACACAATCAAATCGAATTCAAAGAACACAAGTAACAGAAAATAAACTTTATTAAACTCTGTTACAATATAGAACTATCCTCTCTCAGTGATGAACAAAATATCACGAGAGCTGCTAGGGTTACAATGAATATTATTCTCGATAATGATAACACTTATAGTGTAAACTCTATGTCTGTGTTTATATACTACACACTTACAAGATAATCACTAATTGATATGGAATATAATTCTGCTTCCTAAAATATATCAATCGGATATCTTTTCTTCCAAGTATTCTATTCTTCATAGAATTCCTTCTTCATGCATATCTCTTCTTGCGTTTGTCTTGATCTTCTTTCCTTTTAATCAGCCACCTTCCTAATCTGAAAGTCTCCTTAAGTCCTGATATTATCTCCTGATAACTTAAGTTCTGACTTCAGTATAAGTGTTGATTTTCAGTTAAGTACTGATTTGTTCTATTTAAGTAAGATCTGAAAACTAAACACAAATCATATTAGACATGACATTATCAAATATATATAACAATCTCCCCCAACTTGTAAATTAGCATAATATACAAGTTTAACAGATATTTAATGATGTTAAAAACATTAAGTACAAATGCATGAGAATTTGACTAGATAACTACAACTTACAGTCCTTAAAGCTTTACCAACTTTAACTTCTGATAACAACTTCAGTCTGTATACACATCAGAATTTGAGCAGTTGTAGATCTTGACTTGGCTTCAATTTCTGATCTCTTCGATGTCAGGAGTTGTTCTGAGATAGTTCTTTAACAAACATCTCTCAGCATATCTGAGTTCATCAATCATCCTCCTTTTAGCATCTTTAAGCTCTGCAGTATCTTCACCAGTTTGGAAGATAGCATATCTGAGATCATTAATTTTTGCTTTTCTCAACTCCTGATCTAGTCTGATCAAATATGCCTTGTCAGACTCAAGATTGAATTCTACAGCCTTATAACCCAGAAAGGTAGTTATAATCTTAGCAGAGTTAGGCTTCATCTCGACAATATCACCCTTGTGATCTGTGTACTTTGGACAGTATGTGCTGTCAGACTTTACAGAATAAAGCTTCTTCTGTCTCTGAATTTGAGTCTTCAAATAATTTACAGCACTTTCTGTTATTCTGTTCTTCACTTGAAGTAAGAATAGAACATGTTCCAGTTCCTCAAAATACTTGAGTGCTATAGCATTTTTCCTTATGTGGTAAACCCTTCCATCTGTCATGAAATATTACAAGATGTGTTCTTTCAATAAGGTATGGTAAACCATCTGTACAGATTCAAGCTGATTCAATCTTTCAGGAGTTGCTCCAACACCTGGTTCACTTAAGGAAGTTGGATCATTATTTGTGTTCTGCACTCTTCTTTCATCAGCACTACCTAATCCAGATTTATCTCTTGCTTCCTTTTAAGTAAGCACTCTTGCTTCAAAACCACTTGCTGGAGTCTTCAAAGGTTGAGTCTGTTTGGCTTTAGTGAATCCCGGTAGGAGTAGCTTTGAGGATTTAACATGAGCAATGTCAGAGGTTTCCTTTGACTTATCTTCTAATATCAAGCCAACTTGAGCTATGTCAGAGGTTGCTTGCTTCATAGTTATATCAGAAATAACTATATCTTGACTCTGAACAACTTGAGCCATATCAGAGGTTGTCTTAGAAATCTTCCTTGAAATCAGAGTAAGATTAGCATCTTTATCAGATATTTCTTCATCCATAGGAGGCACATAAACATTTACAGGTTCACCAACTTTTTCTTTGCCCTTGGACCTTGGATCTATCTGCAATTATGATATGGCCTTGGTTGCCACAGGATTTGTCCTTTCTTTTATCACAATGCCTTTAGCCGTAGGAAGTTTCTTTTCAACAACAGAAGCTTCAGATTGGAGATGACTTTTTCTAACTTAAGTCTAGCTTCTTCTTCCTTTAGACTCTCAAAGTCCATTCCTGGATTTTCTTTCAGAAATAACTGTCTTGAAATTTCTTCATCAAGTTCCAAAAGTTCATCAGAACTTATCCTTTTACCAGTATCAGAAGTTATTCTTCTCCCAGTATCAGAACTTGTTCTTTGACTTGTAGTTCCAGCTTTACTTGATGAATGATCTTTACCTTGACCATGACCTCCACCCATTCCAGAGTTTCCCGGGTCATTACCATCATCCTTTCCCTTCAGTGTCTTAACAGGTTTGCATTTGGACTTAACTACTTTCTCCCCCTTTTTGGCATCAGCAGGTAAAAGAAGAGAGACAAGCAATTCCACTGAGGATTGGATCTCATTGAGTTGATTTTGCTGAGAAGCTTGATTTTTCAAAATTTCATCAATCTGAGACTGTTGCTTCTCTTGGGTTTTCTCAATGTTGGTAATTTTGTCAAAGGTAGGTTGGAAAAACCTTTTCTTGTCCAACTTGACAACTGTATCTTGTTGATTTAAGGATTCTTGAATCTTGTCCACCTTGGCCTGAGTTACAGATTGTTGACCTTGAAGGTGCCTTGTACTAAGTGCAGTAACTCTTAGCTGTGTTTTGAAATCATCATTAACTAGCATCTCATCAGCTTTTGCCAAGTGATCAGCAAGAATCTTTTCAGAAGGAACAAAGGTAACTGTGTTCCACTCCTTAGTCCACTCTTGTCCTCTAGGAGTTTCACTCCAAGGTACTGGTGCTTCCCCTGTAACAAACTTTTTGACTATCTCAGCTTTTGAAGGAGCTTGTAGAGGTGCATGTCCAGAAGGACCAGCTGCATCAGCATCTATATTTGTAGCAGCATTACCAGTATCATCAACATTTACAACATCAGAACTTATAGAGGCAACATCTTCAGCATCCTCTGATAAAAGAACAGTATGAGAAGCTATGGAGGCTTCAACATCATCCTCTAAGTGCTGATCTCTAACTAAGTTCTGATCACCATCCATATTCTGATGCTCACCGAAAATCTGATCTTCAGTATCTAGATGCAGAGAAGGTGTTACAGGAAATTCTGGAATAAAATCGGCATCAGGAATTGGTGTTGTTGGTTGAGTGATTTGAGTTGGTGGAGCTTCTAGATTCAAAACCTGAGGCACTTCCAAGTTATGGATGTCAATTTCATCACTTGGTCCCTGGTTATCAGCATGTTCTGGAGATACTGGTGGTGTGGGAATGTGAGTAGTTTCTGGCTCATGTAGTGGAGAGTGATGAGTTGCATGAAGGTCTGGATCAGCACTAGGAGAATTGTGAGCTTCAACAGGGTCTTGTGAGATCAGAGATTCCTGACCCCCTTCCTTAACAGCTGCTTCCATTCCTTTACCAGAATCTTCAGGCCTTTTTGCCAATGATTTGAATCTTTTAGCTTTTGAGGAGGCTGTAGGAGCTGTATCATCAGAATTACGCTTTCTAAGCCTTTTTAGGGGCCTAGAACTCCCAATATCAACATCCTTCTGAGAAGAGACCTTCTCAACTTCTAAAACAATAGGTTCTGATACAGGAACCTGTTCCTCAGCATCTGATTCATCTCGCAGAATAAATCTCCTTCTCTTCTATTGTGTCTGAGGTACTTTCTTAGTGCTCTTAGGTTTGGAAGATGAAGGCTCCACTGTAGGATCCGAAGGTTGAGGTTGAGAAGTTTGAGGTGGTTGAGTAGAGGTGGTAGGTGCTGATGGATGAGGTTCAAATGGTTGGACATCAGGATATAGTGCAGTGTATTTAACGGGATCATAGGTTATTAAGGCTTGTTTAACAGATAAAGGAATTAAGAGGGGTCTTAACACAACCTTCTTATTATTAGTAGATAATAAGTCATTAAAAGATCATTTAGCTAGTCTGAATGATGAAATTAATTCACTAGCAGATTGGGGCTTATTATCACAACAGAAACTATAGATAAGCTAACAGAATCTAGCAAAATAAATAGTAGTTCTGTCTTGTGTCATTCTATACCCAATAAAACCTAAGACAACACTTGCATAGTCAAAATCAGTTTGATTTATGAGAGCATACCCGATTTGTTGGCTGAATATGGGAATTGCATCGAAATTGGAACATTTGTTTTGCAAAAGCCTTGGTTATCCAATCGAAGAAGAAATTCCATTCCCTCCTTATGAAAGATCTCTTCAACTGGCCCAGCTTTGCCAATGTCTTCTCATATCCCAAACTGGCCATCATGTTTTGAAGAACTGGCTCTTCAACAGTAGAATAGACACAGTTCTCAGGTAGCTGCAGTGCTTGTCGAACCGTAGACAATGTCACAACATACTCATCCTCCCCTGATGAAAAGATAATACTTGGGGACCCTTGAGCACCACCATCATCATATACTCCACTTCTCCAAAACTCCAGCACTTGGGTTCCAGAGATTACTTCAGGTTGGGTTAAAGCATACCCAATATCAGGACTAGCAAGAAAGTCCTGAATGAAGTGAAGTTCAGATGGGGCTTCTGACTTGCTAAGAATAGCGGATAAGTTATTAGGAACAAACATTATTGGGAATAGAAGATTAAAAAAGGTGACTTTACTTTTTTATGCCTAGATACGCGTAAGATCATGCATGCGATAATAATTATTGCTCGGTTATCAAAGCGTATCCTCTGTTTCTTATCTCTCTCCTATACAAACATGCAAGTCATCTCACAAATAATCCACTCTACTCTAAACACAACTTCTCACCTTCTTTTCATACCCACATACATGGATCAAGCCTATACTCGCAGCCATGGAATATATTTCCCAGTTGCTAATCCTGAAGAAAAAAGGTTGTATTTCGACCCCTTCCGACTCAGGGTCCTATTTGATGGTCAAGCTTTTCATCTAACTGGACTTCCACAGTCGGTTTCTGATCGTCTCTGATGGGATGATCAGCTTAAGTTACATCTTTTTGGAATGGAAGTTCATTTCGAGGAGATGCGAATGGATAAGGAAGCCGAGGAATATCGCCTTGAGCAGTTAGAGTTGCAAGAGAATATTATTTCTCTTGTAGGCTCCATGTCTCGCATCTTCCACTGCCGACCGACGAAGAAGGAACATGTTGCAAAAAAAGTGGAAGATTGAGTAGTTCTAGCTTTTAGGAGTTACGATTATTTGATAAATTGTACTTTGTACTCATCTTATTTTAATGAATGAAAATATCTTTCTTAATGTCTCTTACAAATATGATGCCTGATTAACTGCTCTTTTATTCTTAAGCATGTTATAAATTCTGATTGTTCATCTTCTGCTTTTCAATACATGTGAATTTGATATTCTACTTGAGTTATTATGATAAACAGAATAATAAATACAAAATATTAAGGAGCAACTGATATCACAGAAGAAATTGATGAAAGGTTTAATTCTAATCTCATGACACTTATGATATTTGAGTGTTCTTGTCTATCAAAATGTCTAACCATATATATATTTCAAAAGTATGATAATATTGAACAGGGCACATTATTTGAAACTCTCTTTCTCTCAAGGGAAGTTGTCAACACTCAATCAAAATATCACAGATATTATATCTCAAATTTCTTCTTTAAAATGAAACACTTGAATCAATTTCTCAAATGTTGCCAAAATCAAGTGACATGGTTCATGAAACTATGTTGACCACTCAGGAACAACATTCAGTTGGTAAGAGACTACATGCTGAGGTAGATCTTGATGACACCAAAAGCAACACAGGGGTTTCATCAGTTTTTACTGAAGACCCTGTGATAGTATCAAATAACATGTTCAAGTGTTAGTTCTTTGCAAAAAGAACAAGGTTTGAGACCATGGTACATGACAGTAACCTGGTCAAATCCTCTCCAATTCAAATGGGGGTTCCCATAATTGGTGAACAACACACTGTCATAACTATAGTTTTAACTGTAACTTCAGTTGAATCTTCAGATTCACAAGGTATAAATATTGATTTCACTTTATCAGCATTTATTTTAAATACTGATTTCATCTTATCAGCATTTATTACGCATCTTATAAATCCCGCTGGTATGATTATATCTAGACCTTATTTAAGGATTACCTCTAGTTGTATGACCACATTTCACCTTTCTTTAGACACCTCTTATTTCTATAGGACAAATTATCTGAGCTTTTTCTATGAGTTGTGTGAAAATATTTAAAGAAAAACAGAATTAAAGAGAGGCAGGATCCTTCCTGGAAAAAGAAGAGGTAGATAAGAGTCAGGATTTAGTAATCCTTGTGAGGAAACTCTAACTATTGAAAGTTATGAGCTGTGTGGTGTGGAGAGTAGTGAGACTACTTTAGAAGAATATAGAGATTAAGTGTTACTTGTTATATTTCGCAGGTGCACAGAGTACACAAGAAAGAGCTGCTGAACAATAGTTTGTTGACCCTCGGATAAACTCTGATGTACCAAGTGCTGATAATCTCCCTACAGGTCTAAGTACTGACACTTTCCTGCAGTCCATTTAATCTACTATTCCACCACCTATAGCAATCCCTATTTTTTTTTAAAAATAGTCCATTCACTCTACTATTTCATCACCTGAAATTCTCCCTATTGTTGCTGAAGATATAGTAGCACAACAGTCCATTCATAAAGATCTATCCACTATAGAGTCACCACAACACTCCTCCACACGTACTGAGGTTCTGGAAGTAAATCTTGAAGCTCCAGTTCATCTATCTACAATTCTTGAAGATGTGGAGCTCAATGCTGATGGTATGGAAACTTTTAAAGCTGCTGGATCACATACAACACCAATTTCCGATTTTATCTTACATGCTGAAGCTGGAGATGAAGTTCAACAAATAGTTCAAGATCCAGTTATAAATGAAGAACCTAATGATGGTGAAGAAGCTGATACTTCAAATGCTCTTATAGATCCTGAGGATGATATATTCTTCCTTGAAGATATGCATAAACATGTGAGGCAACAGAAGCTTAAGGAGTTAGATGCTAAAAAGAAGCAAGAGTATTTTGATGAAATCTGGAATGTTCAATGGAAAGATGTTGCATAATCCTCTTTCCAGAATCAATGCCGTTGAACATCTGGAAATAGATGAACAAAGAATCCAAAATCCTGACATGCTGAATCATCTGAAAGCATCTAACTTTGTAGTAAGATCCTTGCATACAGCTCAAGGAGCAACTACTTTTTAAATCAATCAGATCAAAGAATCTTTGATTATATCAAAGCTAACTACTTATCAGGAAATTCGAAAGCAGATTGCACCAATTGTTTCCAAGTAGACTACAACTGAAGCCATTCAGGCTAGATTGGAAGCTAAGCAAATTCAAATGTTTGAACAACTTAGAGAGGTGCATAATTCAATGGAACCGATTCTTTCTATACTTCTTGGTGATGATTCCAAAAGGGGGAGAAGATTGTTAAGTCTAAATGTAATCAGTTGACATTGACAAATGTTAATGATGAAAATGTTGATGATGAAAATCCAGATGGAGGTAATAAGGAGGGACAGAAAGATAGTGTAAGGAGAATAGGTGAAGAGCTAGTTGGAATTAGTGGCTCATTAAAAACTGTCATTAGGTCTCAATCTAGACAAGGTGGAGAAAGTAGAAGAATTGAAAGAAGGGTTAAATCTAAAGAACTGACTATGACTACAACAACTCAACAAACTCTGAAAGTCACAACTGCTGATGATGACCAAGTTATTCTGTAGTTAGATGTTGGTACAGAAGCAAGTCAGTATCTTCAAACTCTGGAAGTAAAAGGTTGAAAGAGAACTTTGTTCTATAAAGGACCCAAAGATCCAAGCATTTGACTCTGAGGTGAGTAGAAGAATCTTTGAGAAAGAAAACCCTGTAGTTGATCTAGAACAACTAAGACAAATGGAGGAAGAATTCAAGAATTCCATGAAGACATCAAATATTGATGATGTTGTTATCTCTTAAGATCCATATGAAGATGATCCTTCTAACAGACCAACCAAAGGGGTAGTCATAAGGGAGGTGAGTCAGACAGAGGATGAAAGACCTCTTAGGTTTCAAGCTATCTTAACAGCTGACATGAGTGATAAGGGGAAAGAGAAGATAGGAGAGAAGTCCAAGACTTTAAAGCCTAAAGCCAAAGATGTTGCTAAGAAAAAATCAATATCTAAAGCAACTAAATCTCAAACACTGATAGATCCAGTCTATACAGTAGCTCAAGAATTTGATACTGAAGAAAGAGTTGAAGAAGAAGAAGTCAGTCAAGCTCATTAAAGAAGGAAGATTCATGGAGATGACTGGGCTGAAAAACTGAAGTTAACCTCTAACATTCCTCAAGTTAATGAAGAAGCAAATGCTATTATTCAACCAATCATAACCTCTGATACTACTCATGTTGATGATTCTTCAAACCCAATTCAAGCTGAGTTATCAGATCCTGATTCTGAAAATATAATCTATGATAAGCCAGGAACTTACTTTTAAAGAAAAGAGAAAGTTCTTATGGGGAAGCAAGGAACCTGCACCTAGAAGAAATTCCTCTGAAACATTAAGAAGATTTACAGTGGGAGTTCTCATGCTAGAAAACCTGGAATCACAAGTGGTTTGGGAAGGTTAAATGCTGATCCATATATAGGTGATGATTTGATTCTAAGGAAGCATACTTATCTGATAGAAATTAGAGATAATGTGATGCTTGAAGACTTACAGAAGATTATATTAGTATAAATTGTTAATTATCTTGTTGGAGAGAAAATGATTTATTTTATGGAATCTGGGAGAAGATTAAGGTTAACTCAAGAATAGTTGAGAGACAAACCATGGATGGAATTACAACTTGTTGCTACAATTCTCAAGGTAACCAATCATGTAAATGTCATATGGTCTGCATTTATAAAGAACCTGATACAGTTAAAGAAGAGAGGAATGTTATCACAGCTCGAAAATATAACTAAAAGATAACAACTAAGAAATATAAATTATTACAAATGGTTGTTTACAACATAATCCAAGATCACAAAGATTCAGTGTTTGAATAATCCAACACTAACAACTTTTACACAGCTACCGATCCTGACATGAATGTTGGCTATACTACCTGAGCTCTCACATAAGCCTCAGTATCTCCATTAGATTTACGAGCAGTCTGCTTGAATCTAACCATACTTGATAGCTGAAATATCATGAATAAATAGCAAGAAGTGAGCCAAATACTCAGCAAGATATATAATGAGACATAAATTAACAATATATCAATTCATAATTCAAATTTGGGGTAGATGGCATCATTATTCAAGTAAAAATCCTTTTTAAATCAATCACTGCTCAAAAATCATTTTATGACGCTACGGAGTACAGCCGATGATTAGCCGCGAAGTAATCCCGAACCTCGCTGGGTTCCAACAATTTTTAATTGGGATCCCTAGGAAACTTTTAAGCCCAATGTAATAAGTGTGAAAGGGACATCCGTCTTAGTCCAATCCAATAATCTCAAGAAAATATTCTTTTGATTGAAAATCTCTTTGAAGCATTTATCTTTTATAAAACTGATGCCAGAGGGAAATTGCAAAGATTCTAAGTAAAAATATCAATTATTCCAATTTCAAGGGATACTAGGCAATAGAATTACAATTAAAAGTTAAAGGATTAGAAGTTTAAGGATCTTATCAAGGAAGGAATCATCATCTTACTAGAGGGGTCATTAGAGACGAAAGATCAATCATTCAAGAGTAGGAATAACCAATCATGGGACTATCGCATAATTCACAAGATCAAGAATTATAATCATGGTATCATAAGGTTGAATGACTAAGGAAGAAAGTATTGAAAGAAGTATATCAATAATCAATAGGTTAAGGCAAAATAGTTGCATATGACAATTTAAAAGCATTGATAAGTATGAGCATTTCCTTATGAGAATAAAATTGAAATCACGAACGATAAAGTTGAGAGACTTGCCTCTCTTAATGATCTTAGTTAACACAAAAGCAACCTTGAGCTCCCCTACTCGACTTTGATGGCAAGAGTATTTCCTCTATCTCCTCTTGAACCAACACATATAATATAACCTCATTACTAATGGTTCTATACACAACTCGACGGATTCTTATATACTACCCGACTCTGATGAAACACATAGTATTACTTACACGAGTTCACTTATTATCATGAATTTCTATCACATAATCACTTAGTGCACATAATAATGTATCATTACAAGTAGTCACATGGAATCATGGCATATAGTTCACATAATTATACGAGTATCGAATGATCTCGAGACACTCTACCCTTGATCACTCGATCCTTCCAATTTCTTATTCTTAATCACCAAACTCTTAAATTCCTAAGTAGTATAAATGAAATTCTCTCAATTATTCTTAGCACATTCTCTTATACTGACCTTTGCCTATCTTATACAATTCAAGTCACACCTAGACCTCACCTAATTGAACTCACAAACACCTCACATAAACCCAACCTTCCTGAGTGCACCATTTAGCACCACCTTGTGTGCCTTGGAAAAAATGAACCTTTATACTTAGTTCATTCACTCAATTCTGACTTTTTCTAACTCCTAACTCATAAAAATAACTCCCAAACTTAGTTTGACAATAAGGCCTCACTTGGGCTTATCTATGGCTTCCTATGAAGTTGAACAATTCTGCAGTTGCAACTTTGCAAATTGCCTTGTTTTACCTAACTTAAAACCCCTTAATCTTACCATAAGGTTGGTTCTAATGGATTACTAACCTTCCCTAGACTCCATTACATCTTTATCTATCAATACCTGTGGTTTAATTACCCAAAACCAACCTAAATTAGACCCTAAACACACTAACTCCAAAACTGTCCATGTTATGGGTTGCTCTCGGTTTTACACCAATGCACCCATCAACACCAAAGCATTTCCTCAACCTATGGCTACTGGACTCAAGATTATACTAATTCCCAAAATTCTAGGGACTCACAAATTCTCACTCAAAACACTCCAAACTTTCGACCAAAATTTCAACTGAAGACTTGAACTATGCTACCCTAAACTCCTTAATTCCATTTGACCTAAAACAACTTCAACACTAGGACCACCAAATAAAAATCACAATCCCTCTTGTTCATCCTATTATCTACTGATAAGATCATTCCATACTCTAAAAATCATAATAATCATTTGTTATATAAACATAATTAATCATGCATGACACTTAACCACATTTTCGAACATACATGCATAAAATCGAACATAACTTTGACATATAATCATGTTGTCATCTGAATAAACTCATTTAACATCTTCTCATACCTTAATCTAGCAAAGAAATTCATTATCTATAGCATGCAAAGCAATTTCAAGATTAAAACTTCACAAACTTGAACATATAGTCATGAAATCATTTATACTCAAAAGTACTCTACTAACACCTTTAGTTCACATCCTAAAACTAACACGCAAGCATTTATATCATCATATATTAAGCAAAACATGGCATGCAAGATTTTATGCTAACATGCAAGACTTAAAACTATAGAGATCATTGACATGCAAGAGCTTAAATCAAGATATGTGCTTTGAAAACATGATTTCTACATTAAAACTTTTGAATGTAAACAAGGCAACTAAAATTGGTTCCATTCGGCTCCTTCAAAAGACATTGCCAAATGGTGAGGAGGGAAATGGTGGGAGTATAATCACTTCACCAACCATAACCTTCTCCAAAAATAATGTGTCTCATGGTTTGGACCTTAAATTCATAAGAATCAAGGACTTCCACTTGAGTTGTTAAGTATACTAGGCATGCAACACTTAATCACTCTATTTTTCACACAAAACATATAGGATTTGATTGAACATGAGTTGGAGGATGGAATTATACTAGGATCTTGAGAAATGGAATGAAAAATTAGTGTGTGTGTGTAGGTGTGTGTGTTGGCTTCGGCCGAGAGGAAGAAGAAGAGAGAGGAGGGCTAAAAAAGAAAGTGAGTTGGTTGAGTGAATTGATCTCCAAAATAATTTCCTTTGACAATTTGATATGTTTTTATGTGTTGATTTAGGTAGTGGGGTGAGAAAGTACTAAGTTACCCTTCCACCATAATAACCAAATTATGCATGCAAGGCTAGTCTAGTAAATTGGCTTGCAGAAAAGATGTTAGTGGGGTTGGAAATGACATTAGTGTCCCTCTCTCCTTTTGGATGATAAAATGCATGCAAGGGCAATTTAGTAATCAACAATTTTATTTCACATTTCTAAATATCATTTAAAAGAATGACTTTTATAAATAAAAATATAATTTCATAAATTACAAAAATATACAATAAAATAGCTTGGAATTTTAGAATTTTGATGAGATTACTTTTATAATTTTAAAGTAAAATATTTTTAAAAATTTATTCTCATCAACTAATAATATCTTGAAAGTCACACACAAAATTCCAGATAAAATACTTCGCGTATTGATTTATAATATTTTTCTACACTTGGTCATATAAACATTTACTTGACACATATTCATGCAAGTTTTTTATAATTACACACAAATATCTAAATACAACTCAATTACGAGTAATCAAATACCGGTCTAACTACATTCCAAAGTACATTGATCAAACTAAATATGATGTTGATATGCCTATTGGAGGAATTAAGATAGAAATGAGTCTAGGAAGACAAGTCTTAACTTTTAATCCTGATGGAAAGAAGATTGGGTTTCTGGAAATAAATGATCTATCTCTTGGAAATTCAAAGTTACATGACCTCAGGGCTGCCATCAATTAGAATGATGAATCAACAGATGACCTGAAAGAACACAAACAGAGGATGCAATGGTATTTGGATGTAATGGAAGAAAATCTACTGAGGAAGTTTCTTGAAGAAGCTCAAGACTGTGTTGGAGTTTAGTATGAAGAATAAAGTTCGATAATCACTGTATGTAAGATTGTATATGATTATTTGATTTCTGCATTTAGATAGTTTTGACATCATCAATTGAAACTTATACATATTTACATAATATACAAGTTGGGAGAGATTGTTAGATATAATTGATGATATCAGGAGATAACTTTCAACATTTACTATAATATCTGGGATATATCGTGTAATTATTTTTTCTAATAAATAAATATTATGCATGTTCAGTATTTATTCTGTGAATTAATTGTTAAGTGGTATATGTATTTGGATGTTTAAAAATAATATCAATTGAGTATTTTAATGTTTATGTCCAAAATAAAATATAGATAATTGTCATATCTTCTTATTTATTTTTATGTTGATTTATGATTATATAGGATATATATGGATTTTATAAAATCTTTTTCCGAGTATTTATAAGCTATTTTATATAATCGGGAACCAACCGACGTCACCCGTTTTTACGTTTTTATAACCCGAAACTCTTCCGAGAACTCCTTCCTAACCCAATTGCAATATTCCGAGCATTTTTCATGTTTTCACTTTTTCGATCCGGCGTACGGTTTGTCCTGTGTGGGTCCCGGCGCATTATTTTTGATACATTATTCGTTTCGGTAAATCAATAAAACTCGTATTTTTGATAAACAAGATCTTTTTATTAAACTATTACAATTATCCCCTCGTAAAATATGTAACCAGACGCTGAGACCAAGACCACAGTACAAATTGTACTGATTTGGATAATTATACCGAAAACCGGTACCGTTTGGATCTGTTTTTATAAATAAACATACCATTTTATATCCGAAATGATCCAACAGGATACTAATTTTCCGTAAATATAAATAGCCAGTACAGTATCTATTTCTCTTACAGATAATCATAAAACACAGTAAAAATCCTGTAAAATCCAGAGAAAACCCTAAATTAAATTTTGTTCTTCAAAATCAAACCCAAATTCGGAGGCGTAACCGGTCTCAGATTCTGACGCTCTTATACTCAAAACGAAGCTACTGAACTCTTGAATCCAAACCTTTCATCAATTTCAACCCAGAAACATCAGGTGATTTTCTATTTTATTGTTTTAATTCGAATTTCTTGATAATTAAATTATGAAATTTTGTTCGAGAGATTTTTTGTATGATTTGATGATTATATGTTGTAGAGCTTGTTTTTCTGATCATTTTGGTATTTTATACTCTTGATTTAGAGTTCAATAACATATTTAATTTTGGGTTTGATTTTCAGAATTAGAAATTAGGGTTTATAGTTCGTTTGAATGTTCTTGATTGAATTTGGGGTTTTCTTATTTCGGGATTGATAGATGTTCTAGAGGGGTGAGTTGTGTTCCTCATGAAATTTGTAATCGATTCGTATAAGTCTTGCAAATCGACGAGGCCTGTAGAGAAGGGAATTGTGATTTGAAGTTTTCGCCAGTTTTTAATCGAGCTCACCGGAATTCTATTGAGTTTTGGCCGGATTTCTATTTCCAGTCATTGTTTGGTTCGATTGTTGCTTGATTTGAACTCTAGGAACGATTTGGAATGGAAACCCCATCTGAATCACACGAAACTGTGCTGTTTTTGCTCTGATCGGGGCTCGTCGGAGTTATTTTCCTGTCCCCAGAAACTGGGTTCTTCGCGACCCGTTTCTGTTCTTGGTGACCCGGATTCCTGACCCGGTTTGACCCGGTTTCAATCTGTTTTTATACTAAAAATCTTCTAAAATCCTGTTTTTGCATTTTAGCCCCTAAAGTTTCCAAAATTTTACAATTTCTGGATTTCTGTTTTGAATTCTTTCAAAATTCGGATTTGTGTTTATAAACTTTTCAAAAATAGGATTTATTTTTATAAAATGATTTTAAAAATAGTTTTAATTATTTTATATTCCAAAAATCATTTATTTTAATTCTAAAATTTATTTTTAATCCAAGAATAATTCTAAATTACTTAATTAATTAATTTTAATTAATAATTAATTGATTAATTGATCAATTAATTTAAATATTAATTGATTAATTAGTTTAATTATTTATTAATTGATTTTAATTGATTATTTAATTGGATTTAGTTATTTAAAAATGATTTAAAAAATTCTGAAAAATAGTTTTGAGCTTTAAAATATTATTTTAAATTGTTTTCAAGGCTCGATAATTATTATAAAATTGTTTTGAAGTTCGATTTGGCCAACCGAACCCTGTTTATTGCTTCGAAATTAATCCAACGACCCGTTTTAATTCCGAAAAATATTTTAAAAATTATATTAAATACCCGAAAGCCTGTTTATGACCCAAAACTCCTTTATAAATGATATATCATTGATTATTTGACGTGTTACGTGTTATATGTGACTTGTTGTTTCACAGTCGGTCTATATGTTCGGTGTTTACTTATTTTTAGCGTAACTTTCAATCCGTTAATCGGATTTGGGTAAAACGAAGGATAGATAGAAGTGTATATCAATTAGAATCGTATTAGTTGAGTATTGATAGATGTTTATGATATGTGAGCAGAACAGGCAAGGCGTGGGAAAGGGGAACAGATAGTCGAGGAGTAGGGGATTGTGATTGGAAGTTAGAGAAGTATAGCAAGCTAATATCAGGCAAGTGTTCTAAACTTTTTCGAGATATATTGTAGTTGATTAATAGCCTTGACCCTAAATCTTGATTCCAGTTGTTGATCTTTGAGCCATAAACCTTATTCTTTCAAAACCATTGGTTGTTGTATACCCGAATACGAATCACAGATATACGATACTACTCCATAAATACATACAAATTAAATGCCAAACACTAACTGAAATTGCTTACATACTCAAACCATTGTAACTTATGCTTTGAAAGACCAAATCCTTGCAACCTTGAAACTTTGATTCCTTTGTTATCCAATTCTTTCATTACCTAACAGCCATTCTTTGAAATTGACATATTGATCCTTTGTGAAGATTGAAACCATTTCATTGTATATCCAATGTTGGTTATGATTTTATTTATTGCTTTACATTATTTATTCTGCTATTATGTTAGAATTGGATTGTTTTATAAAATTGTGGACCAGATTCGTGGTCAGACCAGATTGGTGGTCAAGTTAGGCCAATGTATGCCTTGGATCCAATAATTAGAGCAGAGTTGTGTGCCTTGCTCGGGGTTAGTGTGTGACTGATCAACAACCTAACCTTGGTGTTTAAAATAAAAATATAATATCCGATTCTAAATCATTAATCATTGTTCACTTGATACCTTAATCTTTTTTACTTGATGATCATTATTCTCAGTCTTGTCATTGTGACTTGCTGAGCTAGTTAGCTCATTTGTGCAATGTTGTTTATGTTCTTTTCCAGTTAAGAAGGAACCAGTTGGTAGCGAGGATCCCCAATCCAGTGCGAGAGATAGGGGTCCAGGTTGATCGAGTTAAGCTAGCTAGCAGCTTTTGAGATAGTTTAAGTTTGTAAAAGTTTGTAATAATGTTTAACGCTCAGTTCTAAGTTTGAATAGTTGGGATTTGGACTTTTGTAATATAAGTGTGTGTGTGTGGCTTGTGGACATACTTTAACCTGTTGCGGTCCATGGTAGTAGGTAAGTAGGGTCACTGCATATTATTATTATCTTTATTATATTTATAAGCAGGTTATAAATAAGATTTGTGTGTGTGGACCCCAAACTTCTGACCCAGGTTTGGAAGGCGCCACATTTACTGAAGGTGACGTCATAAGTACTTGATGATCATCGTTTGATGTCATCAGGATATAGTCACATCAATAGATATTCAAGAAGGAAAAAGGAAAGTAGAAATTCAAGGCGGTGAAGGACTTTATCTCAGAAGCAATCATATATGGATATGTATTACGTTTCCTTATTATAATAGAATATGATTCCTTATTCATTTTATAACTGTGCACTATATACGCATATATTAGGTTTATACTTTATGTGTTGTGTACATTGATATATTATTCGCATAACCTAGCAGCTCTCAAGGATAATTGTTCATCCTTTGAGAGACTACTTTTGTAATCAGTTTTTATCAGCTAATATAAAAATTGTTGATTCTGTTAAAGCTTTATCGAATTGTTTGCATAAACAGTATTTACCCACCCCCCCCTCTATAGTTGATTACGGACCTAACAATTTCTTAGCATTACTATGTGCATATATCTTATTTGTATATTTAGATTATTGTTAGTAAATTTTCCCATAAAATCTACTTCTTCATTTTTTGATTATAGTATATCTTAATTTCGTTTAGCTAATTTAATTATTTTAATATGTTTATTGAGTTATTATTTTATTTGTATCCATGCGTAAGTTAGGCTTTCATCTTTTATGCAGATTTACAAATATTTTTCCATTGTAGTTTATGTTGTCATGTTGAGACAAAATATTTTATTGTCTTCTTCTTTCAAAGATCGATTAGAACTACTGGTTCATGTGCTTGCAATGGAAGTAGTCGACTTGATGGGAATTTGTACACTCTTAACAAGGTATCAGGTAACCTTTTGAGAAGTATCGATTTGGTACCCAATTAAGCTTTTTTAGTTTTATGAATTTAAAATACTTATTCAAATGACCCATTTAAGGTTTAAATCAACTGCTAATTCCCTTTTAGTAAATCTTTGTAAGTGAATCGAACTTAAAGTTCCCGTATGCTTTTTTATGAATGGTTCATTCGATTCGTGAATGTTCTTTAACCAATTTTGTATGACCTATTTTAAACTTGTTAAAAATGTAGGTTCAGCCATTTTTGTAGGTGGTTCCCTACTCACTATCTTTGCACACATATTTTTTATTTAAATCACCTTATCATAAATGTCTTCCTAAAGGGACAAATCTAAATGTAGGTTAAACACTGAAACTTGCACTTTTTTCAATTTATGGAATTTCATAACACTGTGATCTGTAGAGCCATGTTTGTTATCTTTAACATGCGACTTTAATGGAATGATTAATGGACTTTAAGAAAAGTAGTGCGTTGAATTGACAGAGGAACTAAGTATCCCTTCAGTATGCAAATAGTAATACAATATTTTATTATAAACAAAATTATAACAAATTTGATGCACTACATCTAATAAATTCCAGAAAATTTATATTAATAAAGTCCAGCAATTTGATAGTTTAAGTTGATCTAATTTATGTTGTTGTTACATGTTCTCATTGCGGTTATATTAAATGTTTGTCTATTTGATTGATTGATATTTGAAGTTGTGTGAAATATCAACATGAATTAAGTTTACAAAATCATGTTGTAGTTCCACTTGACTATGGTGTCTGAACTTTCTATGATCCCAGCTTTTAGTTTGCTTGCGCATGTTGATAAGGCAGTGTGTTTACAAGAATAGTAATAGGGATGACCTTCACAAGTTTTTTCCTACCGAAGTATCGCTTTAAATGCAAGGGCTATTGACAATTCTTTTGCAAAAGTTCCACAGTGTGTGGGGGAAAGATATTCAAAAAGAACGTGTAATCATATACATGTATAAATAGCGGGATATAATAGCAATGCAGAATAATCAATTTCTATAAACAATTAAATGTTGTATATAGAATTGACCATTTATATAATGAGCAGTTTCAGTGCTTTACCATTCTATTTTATCCAAGATTACTCAATACTACCATCTTGCAGGAGGACTGGGATGATAGCGTCGTAAGTAGCAATTTATCTCCGCTGAGAATGCAAAACAGATTAGAAGCAACAACAAGGCGTAAAATAATAATAGCTTATGAGAACGTGTGCTAGAACTTGGTCTGGATTTTATCAAACTCGTGCAGTTATCTTCGACAAAGTCTGATCTATTTCTTGGTGAGTTTGTTGAGGAGCTTGCGAAGTTACAGGTTATCTAATTTTTTTCTGTATTACTCCAAGGAATAATTGATGTTTAGATAATCATAAATTTTTAAAGTAAAAAGGTAGTTTATGTCATTTATATATTGCGAGAAAACATTTCTGGGTTCTAATTATGTTTTAAAATATTTTTGTTATTTTTAGGGTAGGGAACCTGTTATGGATAAAAAAACTGTAATAACCCCAATTTTTGGAATTTTGAAACACGGATAAATAGTAACTTTTGCTGATGATGCTGATTAAGGAAAATTATCAGACCACGCTATATAGGAGTACTTTTATGGAAATTCTAAGATCGTATTAATATTCCATAAAGTAAATGAGTGTATGTAAAGGTCGTTAGAATTCGAATCCGGACACTTTGATTTTTCCCGAAAATCCACCAGATACCGAAAGAAATGAGTATAAGGTAACATGATTAAAAGGATTTAAATTCAAGGATTATAAGAGAGGATCATAAAAGGAATATAAAATATTGAGAAAGGTTTAGGGGAACCCAAGTAATAAGATCCCAGATATGATCCCTCAAACTACGAACGAGAACGAAAGTTAAGCGAACCGTAAAACAAATAAGCGACCAAGAGACAAGCTTGTACAAGAAGCCAAGGATTGTGACATCATCAAACCACAAGGAAAGGATATGTGTTAAAAAGGTGACACAAGCATGGTGACATAAGCATGACAAAAAGAAGTGTGTTGTTGGTTGATTCTTGGCCATGCAAAAGTTACCATGGTAAAAGATCAAAATTTGCCAAGCCAAAAAGGAAATCAACCAAGCAAAATATCATAACAAAAAAATTAAAAATTTGACTTTGCTCCCATGAAGAGAAGCTCTCGGCCAAAACAAACCCAGCAACTTGAAATTGTCATATCTCCTTCAATACTCACTCAAATGTTGTGTTCTATAGCTCGTTGGAAAGGTATTGAGATGGCCTACAACTCTTATTCACAAGTATCGTCCAAATAAGCATGGTAAGACCCTCATTTTTACAGTTATTTCAATCGTACTTTTAGAAATTTCAAAGCCTAACTTTGTGTTCTTCATTTCTTTGGAAAGGTCAAGCTTGTAGGAGGCTCCCTAAGGCTTCCTAGAAACTTAACACCTACCAAGAAAGGTATAAACTTCAAACCATAGCCTTTACTTTTACTATTAGTGAGTTTGATGGTTGGTTTTCAAAATGAGAAGCATGATCTTTGATTATTAGTAGTTTGATTTGAAATTGGAGTGATTTGGTGAATGAATCTTGTTATAGTTAATAGAACTTGATTGTGGTTGGTTGAGATGAAGAATCTGGAGAATAAGGACTGGTATAGTATTATTTAGTTGAGGTTTTGATGTGTTAATAATTGTGGGTTGTTTGGTGAGGTTTTGGTGTAGTGAGAAACTTGGAAAACTCGTAAATATAGCCGTCGTAATGCCCGTTTTCCTTAGACTGTTGTACATGAATCTCGGACCACATAACTCACTGACCAATCTTTAAGTTTGCCATTTTTAGCTAGATCATGTCGTAAGCTTCGTTTTGGTATGTGGTTCGCTTAGATCCGATTTACGGTTTAGGAGAAACGACCGTTTTAAGTAACGGCGTTTCACGAACGAACATTTACCCCTCACTTCACTTTGAGACCTTGGTTAAGGCCCTTAAATGACTAATTGGAGTATGAAACAATTATGTAAAGTGGATTAGGCAGTTGGTAGAGTACTCACGAAAGAATCGCCTTAAAATTCTTAATGGTTAATTTATTAAAAATGGTGGAGCCGAGGGTACTCGAACGACTTATGTGATTCGTTAAGCTTAGGAGTGACCATAAGCGAACGTTAGGGTTCAATTGGTTAAAGTCTAGTTTCTTAAGTGACCGGGGTTTAATTCCGACTTATGTTGTTGTTCATAGGTTATCGGACCCACTCTAAGCTTAAGTCTATCCGGGAACACTCAGGCAAGTTTTCTACCCGTTATACTGTTGTTTTGATGTATACATATGTATATGCATTATCTTGTGATAGATGCATGGTGGTTAATTAGCAAATCTTGCGATATATTGGAGCATGTGATATGGTATATATGCATGTCTGTTTCGTAATCTTGATATCTAATTGTTGATTCCATTGCTTATAAGTTGCATAATACCTATGCTAGAGATAAGCAGTAGTTGCGTATACCCTTAGTATAGGGGACCCAAAGGTGAACATTTTCTAAAATCGGGAGTCGATGTTCCCGAGTATATTATATATATATATATTTATATATATATATAGATATAGTTTTCAAAACAATGAATCGAATAAGGTTTATTCGATAACTTTATTTTATTAATGAATATTATTTTGAATATTCATTCGAGGGCTTATGACTCCGTCTATTTTATTAATGAATATTATTTTGAATATTCATTCGAGGACATATGACTCCGTTTATTTTACTTAATGAATATTATTTTGAATATTCATTCGAGGACTTATGACTCCGCTTATTTTATTTAATGAATATTGTTTTGAATATTCATTCGAGGACTTATGACTCCGCTTATTTTATTAAATAATATTCTTTATTTTATTAAAGAATAATGTTTCGATAATCAAACTTATTTTCGATTATTCAAATAAAGATCGTACTTTCGTATAAGTATATCTTATGTTATTTATTATTCATTTCAAGTATGAGTTTTAAAACTTCTACTTCAATTATTTTTATAAAGATTATTCTTTATGGGAATATTATTTAAATAATAATATTCAGATATTTTCTAATATATTGGGGCTGATTTATTTTATTAAATCAGCATTACTCCAAACATTCTTAAAAATGTTTTCGAGTCTTCAAAATGATTTTTAAAGGTTAGGGCGGATCCCAAAACTAATTTTTATATTTAAGATCCTCCTTTCGAAGGGGATTTAAATACTCGCTCAAACCCTGAGGGATCCGACTCTGTGGTGTATTTTATATTCGCAACAAGGTTGTTGTTTTGATAAAAGAGTTTTTGATTACTTACTCAACACTCGGGAAGTAAAATTCTTGGAACAAGTTAATCCATTAACAGGCACCGCCTGGGAAATATCGGTGAGTTTTCCTTTCCAACTAGATATGACTTCTTGGTGGAGCCGTATCAACAAGTTTCTACTTGGGGAAAGGGGGGACAAGCTTTATGTTTCAGAGTCATGGATTTCATCTGAACTAGGAGTGGCGTAAGTGGTCGAGTGGCGCCGGCCCAGCCTTATTATATTGGCCCAAATGGCCTGGAAGTTCCGTTAAGACGGTCCATTCCTTAGGAGTCCAGTATTCGGTTGACAAGTAAATCCGACAAGTTCTCCTCTACATGTAGAAAATGGTGGGGTTGCACTACTGCGACTAATCATCGTGAGTGGTCTTCCTGGCGCGGCAAACTCCCGTAATGAGTTCATCATCCAATTGGATATTTCTGCAAGACTACCTAGAGCACTTCGATAGAAAGGCTACGACTGGGCGATTGTTAAGTGTTGGCAGGGTCGAGTTTTCAAAATGATGTTTTCATCAAATGAAGTATCTCGTAACTTCATTTCATTTTGATGATATTTCAAAGATTAATTCTATACAAGTTTTTTCGTGTAGCTTCATCTATGGGATGAACTAATTATAACTTCAATGGTGGTAGTTCAATTAGTATTCGGAAAAGATATAAGTATATTGGAGTATCTTGTAACTTCATCTTTTCAACTTATATCTGGTTAATGATTATCTTATGCATGACAAAGATTTTCACAAAAATGTTGAGACAAGGTTAGATATATGAGATCACCTTGCAACAATATTTTTATACAGTTAGAAACTGGAACTCTGTGTATATTATACATGGAAGAGGATTTAAAAATTCTGAAAAGTATATATATATATACTAAATATTTTGCGACTTGGTCGCATTAAGAGATCAAACTTGGTTCATTTCTTCTTGACCAAGACTTTCATGAGTACTATGAGGATGCTCATATATTGTTAATTATTATACATATTATTTCGGTGGGCTTGTTGCTCACCCTTGCTTTATTCTTTCATCACACAACATCAGATAGACAAGATGAACAGGACCAAGCTCCCAATTCGCGAGCGGATAGGAAACGTTCCGCAGTTTCCTATAGGCATTGATGTCGCTGTAGCTGAGGTAGGAACTACCAATAGGCTAGGCTTTCAACTTTTGATGTACCAGACTTATGTATCTTTATGAATTGTAATAATGGCAAAGAAATGTAAATTTATTCAGAAACCCTTTTAAGGTGTAATGGCATATAATTGTGGAATAAAATGACTCGTGTTATTTTTGGATATTCATCTCTGAGACTATAACTTGTGGTGTGTGTGTTTATTGTGGGGTCACAGTACGGAGTAGTTGATTGTTTATTAAGATTGGGTGTTATTAAGGGAAATGGAACTCGTGACAACCCGGATCCCCGACCCTGGATTTGGGGGTGTTATAAAAACTAGGGTATATTAATTGCTAAGATTCAGGAGCTCAATGCCTTTAATGACTGCTCTCATATTTCGTAGCTTAACTCTACCTTTACGAGATACCTATATATCTCTGTGAACTAGAGAATCTAGCCAAAAAATATAGTTCTGATAGAAGGGGTGAGACACTTTATATAGATGTTGGGAGTCTTTGAATTGGACTAGGGTTAAGAGACTTGTTGAACAAGTATCAGATATTGAATAGACTTTGAAGTCCTAGAATGAAAGAATCAGACTCCTTGTTGGTTTAGGTGCCCTCTAAGCTATCTTCCATGTAACAACCCAAATCCGGGGTCGAGATTTGGTGTTACTAAACAATCTTTACATAAAATAAAAGAATATTACATTAATCCCCTTGAATCCGGATCGTTTACAGGTTATGGTATGAAACAAGAATCTAATCTTCTACAACTTACGACAACTAAAATACAAATGTAAATACCTTTGTACTAATGCTCTTGTCATATTCTTCTAACATCTTCAACCTCTCGCATCGGAGAATTTTCTAACTTCTGCTGTCTGTCAAAGCTATTCACTTTTAACCTTATATGTTTATGGAAAAAATAAGAATTTATAAAGCAAGAGTGAGCCAGAAATGCCTAGCAAGTATATAATTTGTATTTCAAACATTAATGTCAAAGGAAATTTCCGGACAAAATCTTTAAACAATATTCAACAATTTTATTTATTTGAGTGAGTTGAGCGAATAAACGTTGGTTGTCACCAGCCTTTAACTATAAATCCAAAAGTGACAAGCGATTCCCAGATTCATCTCCTGAATCAGGGTTTTGTCCGGTTTTGGAATCATAAAACCTTTCGAGAGAGAATGCCATTAATGGCGATCAACAACAAATTAGACTCGACACTAGTTCGCACCTATATCCTGCTGATCAGCCAGGATACAGTGCAGATCTATACCTACCTGTATAGATCCAGTCGGGTACCCAGGCTCTACGACCCATCTCAAGGATACGGAAACATTCCGGTCCTTAGGATTAAGAACACTTAATCCCACACATCATCATCATCCAGCCCATGAAGTATTTTGATGTCAAATCATTTTGAATCCAAAATATCCCAATTCAGGGTTCGCAAATAACCCGAAAAAATGGGTATTTGCTCAAGAGAGCAATCAAATTATAGGAACAATAATGAAAAGAGCATGCATAATAAGAGTAATTGCAGTGAAATATAAAACATTTAACTATTCTGAACTTAGAATAGGAACGAAGAAATATTTGCAGTATTTTAAAAGAAAGTTCAGGAATACTTGCCTCGATAAGCTTTAACCACTATTATCGGATGACTTTTGGATTGCCTTGAACGTTTGGCTTTATCGTCAGACCACTATCCTATTATGGCTACGATCTCAACACACAGGTCCTTCGATTGAAACTTCATGGATCCCATCGACTAATCACTAGATCATTCCTAGTCCAACGTCAAATCTCGGGTCTTCCGACTAGGACCTACAAGGTCGAAATACCCTAATTCAGATAATCATCTCGCTTAACATAACACCACCATCCTATTCCACCCATATGATTTCGTAACCCAACTCGTATTTATATGTATTATTGAAATACACATAGCAGTTATGGTTCACATCTTCGAAACTCGGTTCGGTATTTACTTTCGGAAAATAAGTATACTCGTCATTTTAAAAAACAGGCAATCGATTATTTATAAAATATTTTGTCTCAACCACACTTAAGTTCATATATATATATACATATAATATAATTATATATGGTTATTCGACATCTCCGATAATTATAGGTTAGGCTCTAGTATTTTCAGAATTAATTTCCCAAAAATTGGGCAGCGTCTCATTTATTTATCGGCCTACCTGTCGAAACAATTCAATGTCAATCACAATCAACAATCACATCCAATCCAATTTGCAATCCAAAACACCAGTACAACTTCGATTATTTATTATTATTATCCGTACTTTTATGTTTTCGTTTGTATTTTTCATTTTCCAATTAATTTTTTTACCGAACTAATTTTATTTAATTAATCAACGTGGGACTCAGATAATAATCATCATCGCCCACCGTCGGCTCGTCGAGGCTCATCGCCGACGGCGGTAAAATTCGCGGGTACCCGATTAATTCGGGTTTCCAACGCGTATTTCACCGATTAATTATATAATTTCCCGCACGAAATTCATTTTTATTTCACGAATATTTATTCAATAATTTCCTGCAAAGAAATAAAATAATTAAATAAATAAATATTTCCGAAAACTAGTACAGCAACACGCGCATACGCGCAGCACAACCAGAAACAGAACACAGGCAATAGTCGGACAACCTCACGCCACAAACACGCGCCACACGCGCGGGCGGCGGTGATGGTCACCGGAAACCGAAAAGGACCAGCAACAACAGGAACAATAGGGGCATATACACACACACACAAAACAACATATATACGTACGTATATATATAGGTGAAACCAAAAGAAATGTCAAGAAGCCAGAAAACAGCGAGCAGCCGGATAAACGCGGCGGCAGGGAAAAGGTATTACCCAAAACAGGCGAACAAAGATGGGGAAGTAGAAGGAGAGAAAGTAAACGGGAGAAGAGAGATGTAACAGGGGACAGATCGGAATATAGTTGAGAGAAATCGAACAGAGAGGAAAGGGATGAAAAATTGAGAGAGAAAAGAAGAGCCGGTGCTATAGGACCGGGGGGGGTAGAATTAGGTTTTTATTATATATTTTTTTCTTTCTTTCTTTATTCTACTTCCGTTGTTATTTCTTTACGATCATCTAATCGCGAATTAATCGGCACACGTAGCGTGCAAAAACTCGTTAAGATAATATCAAAATAATTTTTTAATTTTATATTTATTCCGGAGCAAATAAAACATGAATTTTTGTAGTTGAAAATTATTTTTGAAATATGTAACATATTCGTAATTAATGATTTACAAATGAACTTACAAGTTCATAAAAGCCAGAAAATTACCGGAATAAATTTTAAAATTTTCGAAATATTTAAAAATAATAGAATAAAATTTTCATGATTTTTGAAACATTCTGGAATTAATTACTGATTTTACAATTAAATGAAATCAGAAAATCATTTAAAAATAAATAATTAATAAAATATTGATTTCTAAATTTTATAAATTCCTAAAAATAATAAATAAAATTATAAAGCAACAAAAACAATTTTAGAGACAATTTTGGCATTTATAAGAATAAATATTCCATAAAATTATTTTAAAAATGAATTACGTTCATAGAGCTCGATAATTAATTCCAAAATTAATCTCCGCATCCAACAAATCACAAATAATAAGTAATACAGCAACACATAGATGACAGAACCATCATATATTTTATTTACCTAATGATTTCATACTTACATTTACATATTGGATCCAAAAATAGGTTACTTAGCCGCTAAGTAACTAAAAAGAAGATATGATTTTAATACCAAACTCGGGTAATTATCAAAACAGAACTTCCTATAAAACATATTATACGAAAACAAGGTAATAATATCTCGCCTTCGGGTTGTAAAAATGTAAAAACGGTTGAAGTGAGACGATTTCTGATTCTAAAAAGTAATTTTATAATCACGTAAAAATAATCATTATTGACTCTATAAATTCTTATAAAATTATACAATAATCCATAAATTACCAGAAAAATGCCAAAATTATTTACATTTAATTCTGGATAATTAAAAATTAAAATATCTAAATTTTATCAGAAATAAACATCCAAATATTATTATCCATCATCAAATAATTCACCAAAAATTCACATAAAAATCACATAATAATTATTTATTGATAAAAATAATTACATAATATTTCCCAGACGTTACATCCTTCCCCCTTAAAAGGATTCTGTCCTCAGAATCATGCTAAGAAACAGGCCATGATATTTTTGGGGTATCTTACTTAAAATTTCTCGGAACCATCACTTTAATCACTATTAAACGGTCCCCTACCGTCATCAAATTTATCAGTTGCTGATGCAACCCCGAACTCAATCTTTACTTCATACATTTGAAGCTAAATTACTTTTCATAGTCATACACACATGAATGTCTTATGAACTCGTTATATCTGTGACAACAAGACCAACTCATTCACAATCGTTTTATCTATCTCACTGTTTCAAAGGACTAACTTAATTTACACTAACCTTCTTTTCTTTCCAATTCTAATAGTTCGTGTTCATGAACTTTCTATTTTCACTGACTGTTCTACTTTAGTTTTATGTCTCCTTCTGTTCGGTTAGTCTGGTCTATGATCATTTTCAATCGTATGTGAAAACCTTTAGCTGTGCTCTTGTACTTTCCATCCGTCTACGCCCGATATTCTGAGCTCATGGTGTCTGATGCTTCGAAATGTTCTAAATCTATTCAAAAACTAAAAATTAAAGGAAAATCTCGATAATTGCATTTAACTCACCACTTTGTAGTACACTTCAATTTCTTTTCGATCACTATCACGTATATTTATCGAGCGAGAATCTTTTACTATCTGAAAGGAAATATTAATTTGAAATGGAATGAATCATAACTTTATTCAAACCCGAAATCTTGGTACTAGTACTCATTTTGTTGTCATATCAAATTAGATATCAATATGAACTTTGATGCTCACATTATTCCATAGTGAAGTCAACATCAATCATCTATATTAATACCATCTTTGATACCCAACAATAAAGTAAGTATCAGTATAACCCAGAAGCCGGATCAAAACCTGTTCTTCAATTTTTAACTTTTCAAATTCCTTTACTCATTTCCCGGTAATCCTAATGACATTCACTCTTTCTTTTCGACTCAAGATATCTTTCTTTAAATGGACCTTTCCTGTTTGGTAGTTAACCACACAACTGGAGCTCATAATCAATTATAACCAGAATTCATACCTTTGAAGCTGAGAATGTAGTTGTTATTTTTCAACTCTTTACAGGCATATCTTCAGGCGTTCAACTTGGTCTTTCTTATTCCTTGAATTAGCGAGGATGTTATCAATAAATACAATCACACTATCCAAATACTCCTGGTACATTATGTTCACTTAATCTTCAAACTTACAATTTCTGATAATCGACGTGTAACTTCATACCTCCATTCTCTTTTCCATGACCACTTTCGTGTACAGCGCAAAATACTCTTTATTTCATTATTCTTTCATTCCACATTTCTGAAGTTTTCCTTCACTCATTATTTCATCCCTATTGAGTTATACGATACAGGGCTTTTGACACCAGCTTGACTCTGTGCAGTAACCGACGAGAAATTCTTACCTCATTCCCTGAGGTAACCTTGGTAAATCATTTGTTCGAACATCCGGGACTTCATTTTAATTTTAAAGAATTCCACATGAGATTCATTGTAACGTTCTTCTCTAGCAGTTCGCCATTAATACCTTTGTTTAATCATTCCTGTTTACACGCATTTTTGGAACGAATTCCTATCTCCAACTATTGGCGTTTCACCTCATTCTCTTAACAGTTCTGGCACAACCGACGTTCCCAACTTGCATATTTCCTGGATTATTTTATAAAATTTCTTTATCATCCTTTTGATTCCACTTCTTTTCTTCATTATTTCTCCATTCTCATTATTCATTATCTCTTTTAAACATAACGAATTTCTTTTTCTTAGTAATATTAATTTGTTTATTATTGGATAGGTCATTTCTGGAGTTCACACTGGAATGAAGGCTTTTATTTATAATATTTAAATTTTTACTAACAAAATTATTAAAATTCATCGATGGCGATTTTCTTAACCTTGCTTAAATCATCACTGATCGCATCTTTGGCTTTCCCCAATTGATCAACATCTCTTTTTCCCGAGTTCACATGTGGACTTCATCAATCTTCGTCTTACATCAGATACTTGGATTTGCGAGCTTTCCACTATATTACAGCAACTTCCATTCAATTGCTACTCAAATTGAGTATGCATTCAAGTCCTTCCTGGAACACTATTATAGATGATAGAATCTCTTTGATTTATCTTGAACCTTCAATTCTTGAAAATATTCTTCTTACTAGCATTTACCAATAACTTTTTGTTCCTCTTGTTTATCAAAAAGGGCGTATTCATCTAGATAAAATCTTGCACCGGCTTGCAGTAAGATCACGCTACTTTTACTCAATTTCCAATTTCTGTTAATGTCATTACTTCCTCCAAATTGCTAATTGCTTTGATTCCGGATCTGAAAATCATGTTAGAGCTTGACTCAATCTAATTGGAATCGATCTTCATTTAACTAACCATTAGTTGGTAAAGTTGATCAATTAACTCCTTTAACTGATCACTTAAACCAAGTGCTGACTAGCAAACTGGAATCAAAGACCAATTATATAAAGTCAGTTTGGTCATAACAACTTTCTCAAGAACCGAGATCGCAATCATTTGGAGTACTGGCGAGAACGTTAATATACTTCTTTATCCTTAAATATAGGGTAATTTCTGAAAATTTGGGCAGCACTTCCCCTACACCATTGACTACCAGTCGGACTCAAGCTGACACCATCAATCAACCAAATCATCCACAATCATATCCATCCACTTCCATCAACCAAAATCATCAATTCACCACAATTCACATTTTATCATTTTGATCAGCATCTAACTGGAATAGCATATATCCTTTTAATTGGAATTGGGTCTTACACCAACAATGATTAATATAATCATATCTTTCTCAGTTCTTTCAGAATATTACGAATTGTTATTAATGAACTTAAAATTTGATTTCGCGATTCTTTTAAGTTATTGCTGACCATTATTAATAGGTTTATCTTTTAATAACCGTGCATGGTCTTCATTATTATCGTCGCAATCTGGTGAAAACTTAATCGTTATATCATTATTTCCTAAAAGATTTCACAGTCGAGTCACCATTGCTTCATCTCCACTTATGGTTCCGCATCAAACTTTCGTCATTGGTCGAGTTATGGGTATCCAATTCACCATAACTTATTTACTCAAATTGGAGAACCTCACAGTTCCTTGAAAAACACGTTCGAAATTTGGTTGCAATTAGGATTCCTTCTATCTTGAATCTTCACAATAAATATCTTCCTGCGAAGAAGGGATGCTTCACATATTAATTTCCTGTCTGAATTATTGTTCAAAATTTCCTTGATCTTTGATTGTCGTCCGATACTCGTTTTCTTTGTCTCACGCATACAACTTTACTTCCTTATTTTGTAATTAATTTTTTTGTTACGGTTCACTAACGATTCATTTTTTGTCAAAATCTTCTGATTTGAAATGCATCGCGTTAACGCAATCTACCAAACTGATGAGATCCTTGTAACACGAACAATTGTCTGATTTGATATCTTTGCCAAGACCGCGTTGTCGGTGTATCCATTCTTTCTCTGCTCGCAGTTGTCCACCATTTATCGGTTTGCAGTCGTATCTATGTTCGTTGTATGATTCCACGTGCCACCCTATATCATTTCTTTTGAAATCATCAGAGAACAGACTCTCCGCAGGAGGAGAGTTTGCGAATATGACTTTGATTGAAAACTGAATAAGGAATAACAATACCACAAACGATTGGGAGAATTTATAATTCAGGAAATTAAAGGAAGAAAAATGAGTGAAGAATGAGGGAACCATATTCGTACTGAAGATGGCCAGTCTTTCATACTATATGGCATACAACACATGATTAGGTGGTGTCCCACCCGACTCTTCGTCATTTTGACAAAGCGTCACATCACCACACTGTTTGTCTCAATCAAGAAGCAATATTTTGAGAAAAGAACAATTTGGAAGGAGTACAATAAATTTTCTTTCATTTTTGCCTCATATGATTTATCAACAGAAGCTCATACGTATTCACGGATCGAGATAAACATATGTTGTGGTATTAGAGGAAAGAATAACATTGTTGATCACTGTCTACGCTTTACTTGAACATGCCTTCAAAGATCATTCGAATAACAAAGTTACCATTTCGGTCATGTCAAAGCTCTGGAATGTCGTCTGGGAATGCCTTCACATTAAATACTTTAAGGATTTGATCATAATCGCGTCCCTTACGGAATTCATAATCACTGCTTCAGATCTCATCTATGTCGCGTAAAATATCCCTCGATCACGCAACGCCTCAATTTCGTCGATAGAAATACGATTCTTTTCCAATCATCTGGAAAATTCTTCCATTTCCTTCAATCATCCTGATAGGGATAAATAAATCCTGATTGTGTAATTAAATATTACATTAATTATACATGATTTGGGTTGCTAGGCCCAATAAGGAGATGTATGACATTCAGACCAAAAAGGTTAACAGAGTGATCAGGCCTGATGAATCAGATCAAGCCTGATGGAATAAAAAAGGCCCAAAAACCCTGAATATTAATTAATTTTGTAATTAATTAATCAGGGAAAATTCAGCTATTGAAAAGAGTCCCGATAAGAACATAAATCCTTGAAGATTAGCCTCAAAGGGACCTAGAAGGATAAGGAATCAGTTTCCTACTATTTAGGACTCCAAAGTCCATTCTAATTCTGAGACTTGGCTCCCAAGTCTCCTATACCAAGTCCAGTTCAAGGACTCCCACATCTATATAACGGGCCTCACCCCACAGATTAGAACTACGTTTTTTGGCTTGATTCTCTAATTCACAGAGATATATAGGCATCTCGTAAAGGCAGAGTTCAGCAACGAAACACGAGAGCATCCATTAAAGGCCTTGAGCTCACGTTCCTTAGTAATAAATATAGCAATTATATATATTAGTTTTTAATCCATAACATTTGGCGTCGTCTGTGGGAAGAACAATAATAACCATGACGAGAACACGGAGAACAGTTAGAGCCCTTGGAGGAGGAACACCAACGAAGACAACCCAAGTGATTTCTTCAACTGTGGAGGTGCCTCCTCATTCAACCTATGCAACCCCACAAGGAGAAGCCCAGATAGGGGCAACTAAACCTCATCAACAAGGGACGATCCCCTCAGCTACTCAAGGTACGAATCCTCAAGTTCAACAAGTACATGTGAAAGGCATATGTCATAGCCTACTCGTTTATTCGAGTATTTAACTCAACTCAAATAAGAATGTAATAAGTAAATAGTGGATCTATCATCAGAGAGATCTCACAAAGTAACATCTGTCAAAGAATAAAGAAACATTGTTCATCTGCAGACTTGAAGATTCACTGGAAGAAGTTCAAGAATTTGATCATGCCTCAGTGATATAAATCAAGATCGTGGATTTAATCAAGTGACAGAGATCTCGTCAGGGTATCATTTATTACAAGGATTCAATCAGAACATCAAAGTCAAGACATGAAGAAATGTCACGAAAGTTAGTCACTCATGAACCAGACAGTACATCGAGTGTCAGCATTGAAGTGGCGGAATTGATTCATAAGTCTCAGTGACTTTCAGAAGATTGTCAGAAGAATGGATGCTGCTCAGGGTTAGTATTAATTCTCTATTAATTAATTAAGTCATATAATTTAATTATGAAAATAAATTATATCTGCAAAGATTAATTTATTTGATTAATTAAATTAATTGATTAATTAATTCTGAATTAATATTAAGGTTTTTCAGAATTTAAATTGGTTAAAATCTGTTTTAATTCTAAAAAGACAACTGATTGTACTAGTATGACAATCGGTATGACAATTGATAGTCATACCGAAAGTCATGCTAATTCAGTTGATTGTCTTGATAGAATTATTATTTAGATTAAAATCACTTATTAATTCAGTAAGACAATTTCATTTGAACTAATATGACAATCGGTATGACAATCAATAGTCATACCGAAAGTCTTGCTAGTTCATTTTAATTGTCTTGCTAGCTCTAAAAGATTGTCACACCGAAAGTCTTATTGGACAAAGGATTGTCATACCAGTTCATTAATCTCGGCTGTGTTGATTAAAAGAAGCAGAAGACCAATTCATTCACAACTAAGCAATCAAACAGAAGCCAAGAACAAACAGAGAAAAAGCAGCCAAATATTTCATCTTATCTGCTAATTCAAGATCACAATTTCTAGCTTGTAAAGTTAAATCCAATCAACTAGAAATCACTCTCTTGTCCTTGTGTAACAATCTAGCGGATCAAAATCCCTAGAACTTAATCTCAAATCGCATTTAGCATTTGATCTTTTAATTACAAAAATAGAAAAAGTTCATGTCGAATTTATTCTAGATTTGTAATAATTGATTTGAGATTAATCCCTTGTAACCGATACCGTAGTTGTAACACCTTTCAAGTTTAATAAAAGTTTTATTTAACTTGAATTTTGTTTCACAATTTTATTCCGCATTTTATTCGACTAAACGGTATTGTTTGCATTCAACCCCCCCTTCTACAAACAAATTGGGACCTAACAATTGGTATCAGAGCCTTCTGATTAACGTACAAATCTTGATCCTAGACTTTTGTGTTTCTTTCACTTCTTGAATTTTTTATTCACTCGAAAAAAAAAATTCATAATGACTACACAAAAAGTTGGAACCGTTAAAATTCCACTTTTCGATAAAGAAAATTATGTTATGTGGAAGAAGAAGATGCTACTGTTTTTACAGGTTGCTAATCCCAAATATTTGCAAGTGTTGAAGAAGGGTCCAAAAATTCCTATGGTTATGGAACCAGAGGTAATAGAAAATGATGTGGTGATCACCAAAGCGGGAACTTATGTGAAGGATCCTGAGGACTTCTCTCCTGCTGAAATAGAAGAAGCTTCCCTGGATGCTAGCCTTCAATTAATCTTAGTAGATTCCCTTAATCCCCTGATGAATAGACATGTGATGAATTGTAAAGATTCCAAACATATCTGGGAAACTATTGAGATTATTAATGAAGGCACAGAGGAAGTTAGGGAGAACAAACTAGAAATCCTAACCTCTGAATATGAATATTTCAAATCAAATCCAGGAGAAGGAATCACTGAAGTGTTTGAGAGGTACAATGCATTGATCAACAACCTGAACATTAATGGTAAATACTATTCCATCAGGGAGGTCAACAAAAAGTTCCTTTTAACACTGCCAACTCATCTCGAACATAGAATCACTGCCATAAGAGAAGCAAGAGATCTGAGTGAGATTTCTTTGGAAAGGCTCTATGGTGTGTTAAAGACTTATGAGTTGGAACAGATTCAGCAGAAGGAAGTTTACGGGAAAGGAAGAGTGGTCAGCACGTCTACTGCTCTAGTAGCTGATGAATAACAACAACAACCACAATATCAACAACAATCTCAACAGTCAGATAGAATGGTACAGTCTTCCAAGGTTGAAGATAATGTGATAGTAGCAGAATTTGATTCTCCTACTACAAATCAATCAGGAGATGATTATTATTCCTTGGAAGAACTGGAGCAATTGGAGGATGAGTCAATGGCCCTGATTGTCAAGAGATTCTCAAATGTCAGATTCAAAAGGAATCCCAAGTTCAAGTACAAGTCCAACTACAACCGATTCCAGAAAGGTGGATCTTCATCCTCTAACACCAGCAGTGGTGGGTATAAAACAGGGATGGTTGATCGAAGCACCATTCGATGCTTCAACTGTAATGAGTTGGGACACTTTGCCACAGAATGCAGGAAGCCAAAACAAGCTAGGAAGAACTCTTACGATTCTAATCAGAAGAGTAAATCTGAAAGGGCGTACCTGGCAAAGGGAAGAAGCTGGGATGATACTGACAGTGAAGATGAAGAAGTTGGGAATCTTGCTCTCATGGCTAGTAATGCAAGCACCTCATCGTCAAGAAAAGAGGTAAAACTTTCTGATGCTGAAATGGTTTATCATCTAAGAGGTAACTTAGATTGTGCTCGTCGTGATAATGAATTGTTAAATCAACAAATCAAAGACCTTGAGAAAGAGGTCAATGAATTAAGACTTGTGCACATTAATCAAGATAAACTAAAAGAACAAGTATCTTTTCTAGAGAATAGAGTTGACTGTTATAGACAACTCGAAACTATTCTCAAAGACAAAATCACCGGTCTTGAGGCTAAGGTTAAAGCTTACTTTAATTCTTGTTCGAAGTCCAAAGAGTTTTACAATAAGCAAGCTGTTAATCAAACACATAGAATAGGTTATGATTATAATGCTGCTATTGGAAAATTAGGCATAAACTCCCCTCCTCATGTATGTGCTAAAGGCAGGGAAGTACCACATGTGCTTAAGGGTGTTGATGAACCCCTCTATAAAGAATCAATTGCTGAACCATTTGATGAGACCTTTTTTATTATTCAAGAAGAAATTCGTGCTGAAGATAATGCTAATGGGAAAGCTGTCTCCAAGTCAAGTGTGTCAAAAGTTCCAGTCAAGGTTGTGAAAGCAACTGAGACTAACTCAGACACACATGAGTTGGATAACACAAATGCCATATCTACCATGCATAAGTTGCCTATTGTTAATCCTTCTCATAAAGCATGTGGTGTTCCTGATTGTATGTCTTGTGCTTTTAATCTGTTGTTTGCTTATTTTAATGGTAAGCATGTTTCTAATGATAAGACTACTCCTCGTCAGCATGTGAATAATAGAAAGCATGATAGGTCTAAGACTGCTAGTCCTCCTAAAGCTAGAAAGGAGACATTTGTACCTAAGCCTAAACAGAAATTTAATAAGGCTGTTTTAAAGGTCAAATGTTCAGTCATTGAGAATGTTGAGAATAGTGAAATTAAGAATGTTGTTTTTCCTGATAAAGGCCAATTTTACAAGTATGCCGGACCCAGCCAAGCTTGGGTTCCGAAGAAGTTCTAATCCATTTGTATTGCAGGGCATTAAACAGGTACAACCGGTAGTGTGGATTCTTGACAGCGGATCGTCAAGACATATGACCGGAGATAGAGCCCTGCTATCAAATGTGGTTGAGAAAGCTGGCCCAGTGGTTACCTTTGGAGATAACAGCAAATGTTTAACGGAGGGATATGGCTGTTTGCTAGCTGGAAATGTTATCATTGAAAATGTATATATTGTGCAAGGACTTGAACACAATCTGCTTAGCATTAGTCAGTTCTGTGACAACGGCTACAATGTTTTATTCGACAAGCTGAAGTGTCAGATTCTGCACAAGAAAAGTGAAAAACCCTCCTTAATGGGAATCCGGAAAGGAAATCTGTTCGTAGCTGACATGAACTCTGGAAGCAATCTTGAAGTCAATTGTTTCTATGCAAAGGCATCGTCAGATGAGAGTTGGCTATGGCACAAGAGACTTTCCCATCTCAATTTCAAAACAATGAATTCTCTTGTCAAAAGAGAATTGGTAAGAGGTCTGCCTCAGCTGGAATTCTCTCCAGAAGGACTATGTGAGGCTTGCCAGAAAGGAAAGTCAAAGAAAGCAAGTCACAAAGGCACTGACACATCTTCCATAACTGGTGTTCTGCAATTATTGCACATGGATTTATTTGGTCCAGTTAATATCCTTTCTATGTCAAAGAAGTGTTACTGTCTTGTGATAGTTGATGACTATTCCAAGTATACGTGGGTTTTATTTCTTCACTCTAAGGATGAAACACCACAAGTTGTGATTGATCATATCAAGATGATTGAGTTAGATTCTAACATCCCTGTTAGAGCAATAAGGTCAGATAATGTGACAGAATTCAAGAATACACTTCTCAATGGATTCTGTACAGACAAAGGGATTACCAGACAATTTTCAGCTCCTAGAACCCCTCAGCAAAATGGAGTGGTAGAAAGGAAGAATCGTACATTGATTGAAGCTGCAAGAACGATGTTAAATGAATCAGGTCTTCCAATGTACTTTTGGGCTGAAGCTGTCAATACTGCATGTTATACTCAGAATCAAACTCTAATCAACAAAGACTTCATGAAAACTCCTTATGAGATTTTGAATGAACAGAAACCTTCTATCAAATACTTTCATGTATTTGGTGCCAGATGCTTCATGCTCAAGGATGGAGATGATCGTCGTGGTAAGTTCGAGGCAAAGGCATATGAGGGTATTTTTGTTGGATATGGAAGAAGATCATATAGAGTGTATATCATTGATCAACACAAAGTAACTGAAAGTGTCAATGTTACATTTGATGACACTAAACTCCCTAGTATCCAAACTGAAGATCCTTCTGAGAAACTGAAGTTTGATGATACGTCAGATTCAGAATCAGAACATGGTCAAGAACCTGAGGTTGTTGCTGGTGAAGAACCTGTTAATCCTGATGATACTCAAGGTAATAGTGATGGAAACTTTGGCAACAATGGAGATACCACTGCTACTGACGGAGAATCTTCAAGTCAACATGGCAACAACTCAGGGGGAGATGCTGAAGGATCATCTAGTAGGACACAACATCACAATGAATTTCAAGGCGAATCATCAAGATCAAATCTTCCAAGACAGATTGTCTGGAATAAAGCTCACCCCTTTGAGTTGATTATTGGTGATCCAGATGTTGGAGTCAGAACTAGACGTGCTACTCAAAATGAGTGTCTGTTCTCAGGATTTCTTTCTGAGATGGAACCTAAGAAAATTGAAGAAGCACTGAATGATCCAGATTGGGTGATAGCTATGCAAGATGAACTCAATCAGTTTGAAAGTCAACAAGTCTGGAAACTGGTACCTAGGCCTGTACACAAGAAAGCTGTTGGTACTAGGTGGGTATTCAGGAATAAACTAGATGAAGATGGTGTGGTTACAAGAAACAAGGCAAGACTGGTAGCTAAAGGGTATTCTCAAGCTGAATGCATTGATTATGATGAAACCTATGCTCCAGTGGCTAGACTTGAGGCCATCAGGATATTTCTGGCATTCGCAGCATTTTCAAACTTTAAAGTTTATCAAATGGATGTCAAGAGCGCCTTTCTGAATGGAAAGCTGGATGAAGAGGTATATGTAGAGCAACCTCCTGGTTTTGAAGATCCAGATCATTTGGATTTTGTCTTCTTTCTTTTTAAGGCTATCTACGGGCTAAAACAGTCTCCAAGAAAATGGTATGACACTCTCTCTGAATTTCTTATTGAAAATAGCTTTATTAGAGGTGTCATAGACAAAACTCTCTTTTCTAAAAAACATAAGAATGATACTATATTAGTCCAAGTCTATGTGGATGATATAATATTTGGGTCTACTAATGATAATCTCTGTAAGAGATTTGCTAAGTTAATGCACAGCAAGTTTGAAATGAGCATGATGGGAGAGCTGAAGTTCTTTCTTGGATTACAAGTAAATCAAAGGTTAGATGGAACATTTATTTGTCAATCCAAGTATCTCAAGGAACTCCTCAAAAAGTACAATCTAGAGGATTCTACATCAGCAATGACTCCATCAACTACAGCTGTCAAGCTTGGACCATGTGAAAACTCCATTAAGGTAGATGTCACAAGCTACAGAGGTATGATTGGCTCGTTACTCTATCTTACTGCAAGTAGACCAGATATTATGTATGCTACATGTTTATGTGCAAGGTTCCAAGCAGATCCTAGAGATATTCATCTCGTTGCTGTTAAACGAATCTTAAGATATCTTAAGGGAACACCAAATCTAGGTATTTGGTACCCTAAAGAATCTGGTTTTAACCTTGTCGGATATACAGATTCAGATTATGCAGGAAGTGTTGTTGATAGGAAAAGCACCTCAGGAAGTTGTCAATTCCTAGGAAGCAGGCTAGTCTCATGGTACAGCAAGAAACAGCAAACAGTTTCCAACTCAACGGCCGAGGCTGAATATATTGCTGCTGGAAGCTGCTGTGCTCAGATCTTGTGGATTAGGAACCAACTACGAGACTATGGCTCTGTATTGAACAAGATTCCTATTTTATGTGACAACACAAGTGCAATAGCCATCACCAACAACCCTGTGCAGCACTCGAGGACAAAGCACATTGACATCAGGTATCATTTTATTAGAGAGCACGTCATGAATGGTACTGTTGAACTATTTTTTGTTCCAATAGAAGAACAAATAGCAGATATTTTCACTAAACCACTTGACGAATCCACATTTACCAGATTAGTTGGTAAATTGGGCATGTTGAATAGTTTTAGTGATTAATTTAGTTAATATATGGGATCTGTTCTTGAATGAATTTACAAATGAATTTTTCATAAATGAAAAATTCATTTGCAAATTTATTTTATCATTTTATCATATTTCTTGCTTATTTCTATGTAATATATATTATCTTATCTATTTTTATTTTCCCTACTTGTTAATTTAAAATACCTCAGAATATTTTATTTCCTCTAAAAATATTTTTCTATGAATTTTATTTGCTAAAATTCAATAGAAATCTATTTTTGGAATAAAAATAATAAATTCTGATATATTGTCTTTGTTTCTGTAAAAATTATAAGTTTTTATTTCAGTTTTACTATTTTGTAATATAGTTTCAGTACATATATAGAAGTCTGTTCCTTTTATTTTATTTTATTTTATTTTCTACTGCAATGACAATCGGCAAGACAATTGAATTGTCTTGCTGAAAGTCATTTCAGTATATGTTTGTATATGTTTGTATATGTCGGTATAGTTTATACTGGCAAGACAATCGGTATGACTATCAATTGTCTTGCCAGTTATAAACAATATGTATATATATATTTTATTTCATTTTATACTGGTATGACAATCGGTATGACAATCCCGGATTGTCATACCAGCTGTTATATATAAAGGCGTTTGTTTTGTTTCAGCAGTTAATTCCATTTAAGCAGTTTAATTTTTTTTCCCATTCAAACAATCAGTCTCTCTTCACTTTCTCTCTTCTCTCTCTTCGAACCAAATCAATAGACCTGTCCCTTTCCTTGCTCGAGTTTTTACTCAGCAAACTTAATCTTCACTCCTGTGATATATACTTACATATATATACATACAGGAGTGCTGTCCAAATTTTCAAAATCTGTGATTAATCAGTTTGCCCCTTCAAATTCCATTTGTGTTGTTGATTTTGAACTTTTTATTTTTAATTTTAATTTCTGATTTGTGTCTTTTGGCTTTTCAACTGCTTTTGTGAGTTAAGAATTCTAACAAGATACATTTCTGTCTAAATTTTTCGATTATAATTAATTTAATTCGAATTATTAAATTAGTTTAATTAATTCGAATTTTCTTAATATTATTCTTAAAATTCTGAAAAGCGTGTGTCTTATTATTATTTTAAATGGCTCTCAATTTCCAAATTGTCGCGCATAATCAGGTTGGTTATTTTAATCCGGAAAAATGTGATGTTGAAAAATTTAAGCCATGGATTAGATTTTTAAATGACCATTCGATTGTTAGCTCTGCTATTAAATCAAATGTGATTTTAAACGTCGATCTACTTAGACTGATTTGCACAACCTCTACTGTGGCCGATGATTCAAAATCTTTTTCATTCACCGTCGCAAACACACAGTATGTAGTTGATGAAACAGTCGTCAATCGTGCATTAAATTTTCCACTAGACAATTTCTGTAATTTACCCTCTGAAAATGATATCACAAATTTTTTCAATGCTATTCACTATCAGGGGGTGATCAATTTAACCAAACTTTCTAAATCAAATTTGGTGTCTGAATGGGATATTTTCTTCGATACACTTTCCAAAGTGTTTGCCAACTGCACAAAATCCAATTTTCATAACATCACTTCCACTCTGCAGTATATTGGTCTTGCGGTTGTTTTCAATCAAAGGATCAATTTTGGCAAACTACTGTTTCCCATTCTCTTGAGACGTCTAACTTCTGCTTTACGTGATCATTCTACAAATCGTAGGGTATCATGTTACTATGCTCGTTTTCTCATGCTTATAGCAGATCATCTACTCACACCTGAACACAAAGCCCTTTTTGCTAACTCTGTTGTAACCGAACCCCCTCCAGTTAGCAAAAAGATTTACACTCGCCAAGACACAACCTTCAAATTTATGCAAGTTCCAGTACTTGTTTCTGCTTTCATGGCCAATTATATTCCCTTACCTATTTTCAATCTTCCCGGCCATGAACAGTTACTAGAGGCATTCTCTCAACAGGATGCATCTATTAAAATTCGCCATAGGGCCATGGCATCTTGTACTGAGTCAAGCACAATTCCATTACTCACAATGGAACCATACACTTCCCCAGATCATACTCAGGACACACAGCGAGGAGTGCACGTAGAGTCGGTTACAGTGCCTGCCATAGTTACGGTAGAAGAGCAGTCACATGCTTCAGAGGGAAAATCTGACTCTCCGCCATCTTTAATAGAGTCATTTTCTCCCCTCCCAGATCCAACACCTCTGGCTCCCTTATGGGATTCTCCACTCGCAGATTTATCTGGAGAAAGTGGAGGGCAACTCGGTCAATCTATCCCTGAAGCAATTCAGACATCTATTCCAAAAGATTTGATAGGTTTGACTGAGGATCGGGACTCGCGAATTCCCATTGCACCACCACTGACCTCTCTTGAAGAGGCTAGGGTGATTTTTAATGCAGGTACAGAAGAACAGCAACAGGAAGACTCCTCACGAGCAATTATATTGAGAGAAACACATGCACGTGAGATGAGTGAACCAAACACGAGTGAAATTCAGGTGAGAGCACACACAGACACTGATACTGTAAACCTGTTAGCTCAGATTGCTGCCCTAAAAGAAGAACTTGCTAAAAGCCAAGCTGAAGCTCAAGCATTCAAAGCACAAGTGGTTGAACGGTCTTCTTCTTCCACCTCTGTAAACAATCAGCTTGCAATCATAAGGAATGACATCTCAGATCTAAAGACCACTGTAATACCAAAGCTCAATTCTATTCAGGACACTCCAACTTTATCAGCTGATGATATATCCAACTTCTGCTCTCTACATACAAGAATGACTTCTCTTGAAGACCTCGTTGAGATGACTCATTCACTGGACTCCTCAAGATTTCTAAAGATAGAGACGGGCATGGAACATCTCAATGAAGGGATGAAGCACCTATATTACATGATCAAGAATTCTCATTGCCCTAATGAAGAACAAAGAGCTTATTTTGAAGGACCGTCTGGTGGAGGATCAGGCTCTGGAGGTGATGGAAGTTCCAAAGGGAGGTCAGTAGAGGATCCCTCAACTAAGGGGGAGAAGAAAGGGAGTAGTGCCAAAGGGAAAGAAAAAGATACCTCTGCTGGAAACAAAGGAAAGGCTGATGATGTCTACTACAGTGGAGAACAGGATGACTTTGATATTTTTGACATTCCCACTGAACCAGTTCAGGAAGATAAAGATGGGTTATTTGAAGCTGAAGAGGAAAGTGATTTTGAAGATTGGGAAGAAGAAGATACAGTGGATCCTATGTTTGAGAAAGAATTTCAGAAAGAGCAGTCAGAGATGCTAAGAAAAGAAGCTGAACTCAAGAAGGTCTCTCAGATCATTGACAGGAGGAAAGACATACAAAGAACAGAAACTCTTCAAAAGCAACGTCTTCATGACATTAAGGCTCAAGAAAGGAGAAGAGATGTCAGACTAAAGATTGGTGAAAAATGGGATGAAGCTAGGAGAGTACTTGATATGCCTCAGCTAAGCACTAACAATGATAGGCAGTTCTTACATATTCTTGACAAACTGGAAATCTCAAATCCTAACAATGACATGTACATGAATGCTATCAAGACTGAAGTCTCAAGGATCACAGCTGCTTTTGATAGATCCCTAAATGAGATGAGCATTTTTGTATATTGTCAGAGTGAAGGATCATTCAAGGTGTCACTTCATCTATTTGAGAATCGTTCTTTGTCAGAGATTTGGATTCTTTTAAACAAAGTCAAAAGAAGCTCAGAATTGAATGAAGTTCTTCGAGAAAGGCTTAAAGAGTTTGCCAGCAGGGCTAGTCCTCAAGTGGTCAACAATCCTCATCAGGTGAGATTCTTTAAGTCTGATTGTCTTCAAATCTGTCAGCTAGATGTACAATCTCTTAAAGACTACTCAGCTAAGCATCTGGTCTGGATGGAACATCATTTGAGAACTGCTGGATATTCATCCATGTTGAAGACTCAAGCTGCTGACTTGATTCAAGCTTATTGTGAAAAGAATGTTAAAAGGTACAATCAACTCAAGAATAAGCTGAAGTCAGTTGGAGTTCAACCAGTCAGACCTGCAAGCTTCACTTCAGAAAAGGATCGTGTCTTTGACAAGGAATTGCTTCAAGATTTAGAAGAAGGTGAAGTCAGAAGAGAAGACAACTGAAGTCAATTAGCTCAAAACTCAATGTAATATGATTAGAGCTTTATGAATCAAGATAGTCTAATGTAGTTATATGTTCAGGCTAGAGGAACATCTATCTTGTATTCACTTGTAAATTTCATTTGGAATCTGGAAAATGTTAAATATAATCCAGAACTTTTCTGCTATTTACTTTACATTACTGTTTATATCTTTTTCTTATTTGTTAGTTGAGTTATCCTCTAGGTATTTGTTGTTATTGTCTAACAAGCAAATAGGGGGAGATTGAAAGGTATATGTCATAGCCTACTCGTTTATTCGAGTATTTAACTCAACTCAAATAAGAATGTAATAAGTAAATAGTGGATCTATCATCAGAGAGATCTCACAAAGTAACATCTGTCAAAGAATAAAGAAACATTGTTCATCTGCAGACTTGAAGATTCACTGGAAGAAGTTCAAGAATTTGATCATGCCTCAGTGATATAAATCAAGATCGTGGATTTAATCAAGTGACAGAGATCTCGTCAGGGTATCATTTATTACAAGGATTCAATCAGAACATCAAAGTCAAGACATGAAGAAACGTCACGAAAGTTAGTCACTCATGAACCAGACAGTACATCGAGTGTCAGCATTGAAGTGGCGGAATTGATTCATAAGTCTCAGTGACTTTCAGAAGATTGTCAGAAGAATGGATGCTGCTCAGGGTTAGTATTAATTCTCTATTAATTAATTAAGTCATATAATTTAATTATGAAAATAAATTATATCTGCAAAGATTAATTTATTTGATTAATTAAATTAATTGATTAATTAATTCTGAATTAATATTAAGGTTTTTCAGAATTTTAATTGGTTAAAATCTGTTTTAATTCTAAAAAGACAACTGATTGTACTAGTATGACAATCGGTATGACAATTGATAGTCATACCGAAAGTCATGCTAATTCAGTTGATTGTCTTGATAGAATTATTATTTAGATTAAAATCACTTATTAATTCAGTAAGACAATTTCATTTGAACTAATATGACAATCGGTATGACAATCAATAGTCATACCGAAAGTCTTGCTAGTTCATTTTAATTGTCTTGCTAGCTCTAAAAGATTGTCACACCGAAAGTCTTATTGGACAAAGGATTGTCATACCAGTTCATTAATCTCGGCTGTGTTGATTAAAAGAAGCAGATGACCAATTCATTCACAACTAAGCAATCAAACAGAAGCCAAGAACAAACAGAGAAAAAGCAGCCAAATATTTCATCTTATCTGCTAATTCAAGATCACAATTTCTAGCTTGTAAAGTTAAATCCAATCAACTAGAAATCACTCTCTTGTTCTTGTGTAACAATCTAGCGGATCAAAAACCCTAGAACTTAATCTCAAATCGCATTTAGCATTTGATCTTTTAATTACAAAAATAGAAAAAGTTCATGTCGAATTTATTCTAGATTTGTAATAATTGATTTGAGATTAATCCCTTGTAACCGATACCGTAGTTGTAACACCTTTCAAGTTTAATAAAAGTTTTATTTAACTTGAATTTTGTTTCACAATTTTATTCCGCATTTTATTCGACTAAACGGTATTGTTTGCATTCAACCCCCCTTCTACAAATAAATTGGGACCTAACAACATGCACCTGTGAATTCTCGACCCATTGGGTATGAATATTCAACTGTTGTTACTACTAACCCCCCTTATGGGATGCCCCTTTACCCAGAGGTTGGAGGAAGCGGACATGCTGGGCGGAGTGAAGCACGAGGGCGATCGCCCCCATACATACGAGGTTTGGCTCCTATCCCTGAGGATCAGGAATTTTTTGGACCTTACACTGAGAGAGACTCCGAATCTTTGGATGATGAAGTAGCCCCAAGAAGGAGACGTGCTTGCAAAGAGCCGATAGTTGATGGTAGCCAACACCCTCAAAGCACCCAAGGGACGAATCCCCAAGAAGTGCAGGAAAGAATCAGGGCTCACGAGGCTGAGATTCAAAGGCTGAGGCGCGACCTGGAGGCGCACCAGACCACCAGACCCCCAGTACCTCCTAGGGGGAGAAATCCTCATCCCATCATAGACCTGGATGGTCTAGTGCAGAGAAGGGCTGTTGTCCCAAGGGCTGATCCAAGCAATCTTCTTCCCCCTGGAGATCTTGATGATCCTACTCCGTCCTTTACTGAAGATATAATGAATACCCATATCTCAAGAAAGTTCAAGATGCCAACTATAAAAGCTTATGACGGCACGGGAGATCCCGCTAATCATGTTAGAACATTCTCTAATGCACTGCTGTTGCAGCCCGTGAATGATGCTATTAAGTGTCGGGCCTTTCCTCAAACCCTGTCGGGTATGGCTCAAAGGTGGTATAGTCGCTTGCCCCCAAACTCTATTGGGTCGTTTAGATAATTAAGTCAGGCTTTTATTAAGCAATTCATCAGTGGGAGAGTTCATGAGAAAAGTTCAGCATCTCTTATGAGCATTGTGCAGGGAACAAAGGAATCCTTGAGAGATTACCTGAATCGTTTCACAAAGGAGGCTTTAAAAGTCCCAGACCTTGATGATAAGGTAGCCATGATAGCATTGCAACAAGGAACTAGGGATGAGTTTTTTAAGATGTCCTTGGCCAAACGTCCCCCTGAAAGCATGTTGCAGCTCCAGGATAGGGCGGGGAAGTATATCAAGGTTGAAGAAAGCATGAGGAAGACCGTAGTAAGTAGTGAGCCCACTGGAGGCAAGAAGCGGAAAACTGATCAGGAGTATATCGCTAAGGACAAATATCCTAGAACCGAGCAAAACCCTGATTCAACCCCCAAGAAGGGAGGACTTGGGCAAAATTTCACCGAGTACGCTAAGCTGAATGCTCCTAGAAGCCAGATCTTGATGGAAATCGAGAAAGATCGAGATATTCGTTGGCCTAAGCCCTTGAAGGTTGATCCTGCCAAGCTAGATAAGAGCAAGTATTGCAAATTTCACAAAGATGTTGGTCATGACACCGATGAGTGTAGGCAGCTGGAAGATGAAATTGAGTTCCTCATTCGAAAAGGAAGATTGAACAAATACACTGGAGAAGGAGGGGATAGAAATAACAATGGAAGGAAGAACTTTGAAGATCGTAGGAGGGACCAAGACGATCAGGGGCGGAATCCCCAGCCTAGAGGACCGGTTATAAACACAATTTATGGAGGGCCACGACCTTGAGGTCCTGTGATAAACACAATCTTTGGAGGACCAACTGCTGCTGGATTGTCCAAAAACTCCACAAAAGCATATACTAGAGAGGTTATGCATATTGTCGGAGAAGCCCTGAAGAGGGCCAGGACAGAAGTAACATTGGCTTTTGATGATTCTGATCTGGAGGGTGTGAAATTTCCCCATGACGACCCGTTGGTCATAACCCTAATAATAGGGAACAGCCCAGTAAAAAGGGTCCTTGTGGATAATGGTGCTTCAGTAGATATTTTGCTCCATGACACCTTTTAAGGATGGGATATAATGACTCCCAATTGACCCCAACCGACATGCCGATATATGGATTCGCAGGAGTGGAATGCCCCGTAGAAGGAATAATCAAGTTGCCAACAACCATAGGACAGGAACCAAGGCAAGCAACTCAGATGTTGGACTTTGTGGTGGTGAAGGCTAGTTCGACCTACAACGCTATCATGGGAAGAACAGGGATACATGCCTTCAAGGCAATCCCTTCTTCTTATCATTCAGTTATGAAGTTTCCGACTCGAGATGGGATTGGAAAAGAAAGAGGAGATCAAAAAATGGCTAGAAGCTGTTATGTGGCCTCTTTGAGGGCAGATGGAGTTGGGGGCAGGTTCTTCATATTGAAGATCTGGATATCCGAGAGAATGATGAGAAAAGGGGGAAGCCAGCAGAAGACTTAGTTTCAATTCCTTTGGCCCCCGAAGATCCTGGGAAGGTGACTTTTATTGGAGCAACGCTCGAGGAGCCCCTTAGAGGGAAGTTGGTGAAATTTTTGCAATAAAATAGTGATGTTTTTGCATGGTCAGCAGCTGATATGCCAGGCATAGACCCAGAACTGATTACTCACAAGCTGAATGTGGACCCAAATCGGAAGATGGTAAAACAAAAGAAAAGAAGTTTTGCTCCAGAAAGGCAAGAAACTATAAAGCAGGAATTGGACAAGCTCTTGGAGGCTGGTTTCATTGAGGAGATTCAATTTCCAGAGTGGTTAGCAAACCCTGTAATGGTGAAGAAGGCTAATGGAAAATGGAGGATGTGTGTGGACTTCACTGATCTAAATGATGCCTGTCCTAAGGACTGCTTTCCGTTACCAAGGATCGATACTTTGATAGATGCCACTGCTGGGCATGAAATGATGAGCTTCATGGATGGATTTAGTGGATACAATCAGATCAAGATGCACAAGAACGACATTCCAAAGGTAGCATTCATCACTGACTTTGGTGTTTATTGTTATCTTGTTATGGCGTTTGGTCTCAAGAATGCAGGAGCCACCTATCAAAGGTTGGTAAATAAAATTTTTAAGGATCTTATTGGCAAGAATATGGAAGTTTATGTTGATGACATGTTAGTCAAGAGTCTAGTAAAGACTGATCATATAGCCCATTTAAGGGAAGCTTTTGAGGTCCCGAGGTACCACAAAATGATGTTAAATCCTACAAAGTGTGCATTCGGAGTAGGATCTGGAAAATTTTTGGGATTGATTGTCTCCAAGAGAGGGATCGAGGCTAAACCCGATAAAATAAAGGCAATCCTGGACATGGAACCACCAAAAACTATCAAGGATGTTCAGAAGCTCACAGGAAGGGTTGCTGCATTGGGACGATTCATCTCCAAGTCAGGAGACAAGTGCCTATCATTCTTCAAGTCACTAAAAACATTAAGGACTTTGTATGGAGTGAGGAAAACCAGAAGGCTTTCGAAGAATTGAAGAAATATATGGCGCAGGCCCCGTTGTTGGCCAAGCCAGTTTTGAATGAAGTTTTATTCTTGTACTTAGCTGTTTCAGAGAGTGCCTTGAGCGCTGTATTGGTTAAGGAGGAACTGAAAGTCCAGAAACCCGTATACTATGTCAGCAAAATTCTGCATGGTGCTGAGTTGAATTATTCAACTATTGAGAAATTTGCTCTAGCCTTGGTAATGGCTTCGAGAAAGCTGCATCCTTACTTTCAGGCTCATCAGATTGAGGTGCTAACGAATCAGCCCCTAAGAAATATCATTCACAGTCCCAAGGCAAGTGGGAGATTGATCAAGTGGGCAATAGAGTTGGGAGAGTTCGATCTCAAGTATAAGCCACGAACGGCAATAAAAGCCCAGTCACTAGCTGACTTCGTGGTGGAATGTACCATACCCAACCAAGAAGTCGGGGGGCAGGAAGATAACATACCTCAAGACAAGGAAGTTGATAAGGAGGATAAAGAGAAGGTTAATAAGGAAAAAGAATATTGGATTCTCTATTTTGATGGAGCATCAAAAATGAATTCAAGTGGAGCAGGTTTGGTTTTACAAAGCCCTGATGGGTTCTTAATTGAGTATGCCATGAAGCTAGACTTCCCAACCACAAACAATGAGGCAGAATATGAAGCTCTGATAGCTGGTCTTGGCTTAGCAGGGACACTTAGAGTCAAGAACTTAAAAGTCTGTGGAGACTCGAAGTTGGTCATATCCCAGGTGAAGGGAGAGTTTGAGGCAAGGGATGAGACGATGGCTAAGTATGTCCGCCTAGTAAGGGCCGTGATGACCCAATTTGATGAATGCCATGTTGAGCACATTCCAAGAGAGGAAAATGCTAAGGCAGATGCGTTGTCAAAATTTGTTTCATCTGAGATGGAAGAAAGTTTTGAAAGTGTATACTATCGCGTTTTGAAAATACTGAGCATTGATGTTAAGCTTGTGGCTCCTATAGGCCTAGGGACGTCATGGATTGATCCCATTAAGGCTCACATTCAAACCGGCTGGTTACCAAATGATGCTACTGAAGCACGAAAATTGGCTGTTTGAGCACTAAGATACTCTTTGATAGATGGAATTCTGTATAAAAGATCTTTCGTGGTTCCCTACTTAAGATGTCTCAGGCTTGATGAGGCTCGCTTGGCTCTTGAAGAAGTACATGAAGGCATATGTGGGCAACACTTAGGGGGCAGGGCCTTGGCTCATAAGATAACCCTTTTAGGCTTCTATTGGCTAGAAATGATGGCTGATGCCAAAGAATATGTGAAAAAATGTGACCGTTGTCAGAAGCACGCACCAGTTGTTAGACAACCCCCCGAGATGCTGACCTCTATCAACTCGCCCATCCCCTTTGCTATGTGGGGAATGGATATATTAGGGCCTTTCCCCATGGCCACGGCATAAAGGAAGTTTCTGATTGTGGCCATTGATTATTTCACCAAGTGGATTGAAGGCAAACCCTTGGCCAAGATCACAACTAAGCAAGTTGCACAATTCCTGTGGGAAAGTATTATGTGCCGGTATGGAATTCCCCGTATCCTAGTCACTGACAATGGAACACAGTTCAACAATGAGGAATTCAAGAAGTATTGTGAGGAAAATGAAATCGAGTTACGATTCACATCTGTGGCCCACCTGCAAGCCAATGGGCAAGAAGAAGTGGCAAACCGAATAATCCTGGATGGACTAAAGAAGAGGATCGAGAAGTCAAGGAATAACTGGGTGGATGAAATACTCCCCATACTATGGGCCTATAGGACTACCTGTAGAGTCACGACTGGAGCAACTCCCTTCATGTTAGCATATGGTGCAGAAGCAGTTGTTCCTGTAGAGATATCACATTCCTCCCCCAGGATCCAAGCTTTCAATGCTGAGGAAAATGAAGAAGGGAAAAAATTAGCCCTGGATCTAATTGATGAAGTACAAGATGAGGCACATGCGAAGATAGTGGAATATCAGAAAAAAGCTTTGTTCTACTACAACCTAAGGGTTAAAGAAAGATTCTTCAAATAAGGAGATTTAGTTTTGAGGAAAGTGGAAGCTTTTGGTGTAGGGCAGAAAGGGAAACTTGCCCCAAATTGGGAAGGACCGTACAAAGTCAAGAGCGTTCAGGGTAGAGGAACCTACAAGCTGGAGACTATGGATGGTTTTGAAGTCCCGAGAACTTGGCATGCACAAAACCTGAAGGTTTACTATGTGTAAAATAGTTAAAGTATGATTCTCACTTGTCAGAATGACAAATTGGTTTAAAAGCACCTCGAAGCTTTTCTTGCTTAGGATTTTTCAATATAGAAGATATGTTTAAATTTTATCAGGGTCGAACCCATTTCATGTAAGGTATCCAGAATACCAAGTTATAGTATAAAACCTTCAACTTAATCTTGGCCTGTTAGATTAATTGCATTATGAAAGATAAAACCAAGTTATAAACTTGAGTTTGAAAAATACGACTGAAAACAATAAAAGTCAATTACAAAGTTCAAATATTATCTAATAAAGAAGAAATACATAAAAAACTTAAGCCTTGGAAGGCTGGGATTCTTCGGAACCACTATCCGAAGTCTCCTCGATGTCTCAGTCGTCCCCTCGGATGTCTCAGTCGTCCCCTCGGAAGTCCCCGCAAAGGTTCCCTAGGAACTACCTTCGGACGCTTTGGATGCTGCAGGAGACGCTGGTTTATGAGGCGCTGCCTTTGGAGGCTCTTCTACCCTGGCCTTCTTTATAACGGGCTCAGGCTCCTCCTCAGAAGAAGTTTCCTCCTCTTCAGAGCTGGACTCGAGCTCCTTCCTCTTTTGGCCTTGGCCTTGACTCCCCGATGGGCAATCCTTGATCAAATCAGCAAGCTAGTCTGTAACACCCCCAAGTGCTGGAACTCGCACAGGGAAAGGGAAGGAGGATTGTTCGAAGGCTTCTGGAAATTCGTCCTGAATGGCCTCCACAGCGGCATCCCAGCCTTTCTTATTGCTGACTGGATGAAGGAGGGCATCATGCTCCACCATTAAATCTTTGAACTCCTGAGTGTCCATCCACCCGTCAAAGGCTTTATCCTTTTGAGCCTTGAGGATAACATTTTCAACCCGGGCCGTTTCCAAGTCCGAAGTAGATGAGGAAAGTTGGGCTTCAAGGGCCTCTATTCTTTGGTTGGCCTCCTCTAGCTTCTTGTTCGCGTCCTCCAGGCCAACCTTCCAAGCCTTGGCTTGGTGAATCGCCCCTTGAAAATGGGCGTTCGCCTACAAGAAACACAGCAAAAGTAAGAGACGGGAAAATAAAAAAGGCAACTATGAAGGGCTAAGGAAAAAGACGTACCGTCGCCAAAGCCTGAGCTCCGAAAAGCTCGTTTCCCTCCAAGTCCTGTTGAAGGACAAAGTCTTGATAGTCAACTGGGGAGATGGAATGCTTAGACCATTCCTTGGCAAGCGCTGTGCTGCCGATAATCGAATCCTTGCCCCGGATTCCCCAAGCAGGTTGAAAATAAGACCCTGGTTTTTGCTTGGTACGTAAAACTTGGCTGGGGCCTTCTTCGCCCGGTTCCACTGCTTGGAGTAGGAACTCCGGGAAGCGATCCCCAAGGAGCGGGTCTTTAAAGACCTTTCCGGAACACTTCATCCTGGTCGTCTCCAGGTCTTTAGGCTTTATAGACTCCTCAATTTTCTCAGCCACTGCAATAAATGAGATAAGTAAGTTGAGAATTAGCAAAGTAAAAAATGGAGGAAATAAAAACAACTAGATAAGGAAGGAAACGTACTCTTCTTAGGGACGGGAGAAAGGCCGCGTTCTACAAGAACGATCTCCGTGATAAGATCCCAAGAATGGGAAGTCCCATTATCTTGCGTCAGGAGGTTGAAAGCCCTAGTCTCCTCCTCAGACAAAATTATATCATTTGGGCTCCCATCTACGGCTAGCCCAAAAGACGAGCGAAATAGGGTGCCCCAATCGCCACCCTCCCAAACGACGAACAGAAAATCTTTCTTCCACCCTAAATTGTTGGCAAGGATGGACAAGCCGTTCACTATGTGAGGAACGGTTGGGCGCTGGTTTAAAGAAACCCAACCCAAATTCTTGTCAGGGCTATTCTTGAACTCAAAAATCTTTCTGAAAACAGCAACAGAGATAGGGACGTTGTGCTTGGCGCATTGCGACAAATAGCACAGAATCAACCTCCAAGAGTTAGGAGGGAGTTGGCAAGGGCTGATGCCCACATCAGCTAGAAGAACAGGAATAAAGGGGTGAAAGGGGAGTCTGATACCTGCCCTTAGAGTATCCCTGTAGATGCATAATGCGTCCTTCCTCCACTGACAGGCCCTGTCGGCCGGACCTGCAAGAATTAGCTTGAAAGGATCCTTGATTCTGAAACAACCACTCAACTTTTCCAGCTCCTTTGGATCCCGCAAGGCACTAATATGGTCGTGCGCGTCTAGATGCACATCAGAAGGGTACTCATCCCCGCGGATGTTGATCATATCGATCAAGGAAGTGTACCTTGATCGAATGGGGAATTCATTGGACTTTCTTGCCGCATTCATCTTGGCCAAACGGGTCATTTTCTTATCAGCCATCTGTAAAAAGGGCACATAAAGAGATAATTTTAAAAGCGCAAACTATGCAAAAACAAGCACAAGAAGTAAAGGGAGAAATTTTACCTGAAGTAATGAAGGCTTTGGGGCTTAAGATACTCCGACTTACTGTTATTGCTCTGAGATTCTTAATAGAAGAAGAAAGAAGAAGAATTTAGAAATGAGAAAGTGAAAAGCAGTAGACTCTACTCACTCCTTTATATAGGAGGAAAAGTGAAGTTGAAGGGACAAAAAGCCCAGTAAGGATAGAGGCCCAAATGAAAAAGCCCAGAAAATGGAACATTCCAGAATATTCCAAGGGAATTCGAAAGAAATTAAATAAAATTCCCGAGAATTCTAAACAGGGTATTTTGATATATTAAGCCCAGATTAATAAGAGGCCCCAAAGGAGTTTCTTGATATATTAAGCCCAGATTAATAAGAGGCCCAAAAGGAGTTTCTTGATATATTAAGCCCAGATTAATAAGAGGCCCAATAGGAATTAAAAGGCCCAAATCCAATTAGGATTTGGAAAAATACAAATCCCTAAAAAATATATATATATGACCCAAAAAACGATTAGGCACAAACAAAGGCCCAATCCAAATTGGATTAGAAGGAAGCCCAATAAGACCAGGATTGAGGTCGAAATTCAAGTCATAAATTCTACTCGAAATCTTTCGAACAGACACCCGAAAATAACGGGTATAAAAGACCAGGATTCAGGTCGAATTTCAAGTCGTGAATTCTGCTCGAAATCTTTCGAACAGACACCCAAAAATTACGGGTATAAATGGACTGGATTGAAGTCGAAACCAAGACCAGGAGGTCGAATCAAGCACAACATTTTTCAAGTATGGGGTACAAAAACCTAGACTTAAATCCAGGTCGAAGAATCGACTAGGATCCTGGTCGAAGCCCAGGTCGTGAATCCTAGTCGAAATCTAACGACCAGGAAACAAATAAGCACAGAATTTTTGAACTAGATCCAGGTCGAAGGTTCGACTAGGATCCTGGTCGAAATCCAGGTCGTGAATCCTAGTCGAAACCTTACGACCAGGAATCAAAACAAGGACAAATTTTCGACCTAGATCCAGGTCGAAGGTTCAACTAGGATCCTGGTCGAAATCCAGTTCGTGGATCCTAGTCGAAGTCCTTCGACCAGGATTGCAAAGCTGGCCCAAAATTTGACTAGGATCCAGGTCGAAATTTTGACTAGGATCCTGGTCGAAAAAGGGCTGGAAATTTGAAAATATTTGTGGAAAATTTGGAAAAATCCCGGGAAAAAGGGAAAATTCCTGAAAAAATACCAGAAAATCCCTAAAAATAGGGAGAAGGTGAGAAAATAAAAAAAAGTGGGGGAAGTTTTTAAACGAACCTGAAGCCGCGTACAAGGCAAATCATTGTAAACATGTAGGTCGCTCCACACTTTACGCAAAACGGTACCCTGAAAGGGAATGAACGAACTTAACTTTTGCGAAATCTTATACGGTTTCCCAAAAGTTGGGGGGCAAATGATAGAGATAAATAAATCCTGATTGTGTAATTAAATATTGCATTAATTATCCATGATTTGGGTTGCTAGGCCCAATAAGGAGATGTATGACATTCAGACCAAAAAGGTTAACACAGTGATCAGGCCTGATGAATCAGATCAGGACTGATGGAATAAAAAAGGCCCAAAAACCCTGAATATTAATTAATTTCATAATTAATTAATCAGGGAAAAATTAGCTATTGAAAAGAGTCCCGATAAGGACATAAATCCTTGAAGATTAGCCTCAAAGGGACCTAGAAGGATAAAGAATCAGTTTCCTACTATTTAGGACTCCAAAGTCCATTCTAATTCTGAGACTTGGCTACCAAGTCTCCTATACCAAGTCCAGTTCAAGGACTCCCACATCTATATAAGGGGCCTCACCCCACAGATCAGAACTAAGTTTTTTGGCTTGATTCTCTAATTCACAGAGATACGTAGGCATCTCGTAAAGGTAGAGTTAAGCTACGAAACACGAGAGCAGCCATTAAAGGCCTTGAGCTCACGTTCCTCAGTAATAAATACAGCAATTATATATATTAGTTTTTAATCCATAACACATCCTCTGTTCGTTCGAGTTACAACTCTCGTTAAGTTTTAATAATTTCACGAATTAGGTAAATAATATTTTAGCATGTTGATTCAATTATTGATATTATTAAACAAAATTGATGTTCGTCTTTCACGGAAAACTTTAAACTTTCTTCTTACTAGTGGGTCTACTTGGTCCTCCAGATTAACAATACTGAGTCTAATTCCATTCATCTTTTTAGATCACTTTCTGTTTATAATAACAAGAACTTAAGCAGTAATTCGACAACCAAATTGTAAAACTTATTTCATGCAAAAATCTTCTGAAAGTTGATTAAGAAAATCTTTTCCGAAATCTCATTTTAAAGTTTTGGAAATCAAATATTTGGTCGTCATTACTATATAAGTTACTTGCTTATTTTTTATGATTTACCAATGAAATGTCTAATTAAAAGAATGCCCATATAAGGGTCTCTCCAATTTGGTACTTCTTCCATTTTTCCTTGGATTCTGCTCGTACTTATTAGTCGATGAAACTTTATTATCATTGTATATCATTTTATTCGCAATTCTACCTCAACGCCGACATCGGGTACTATCTTTGACATTCTTGTCATCGTTCATAACGTTATGCTTGCAACCACGCATGCAATTCGACGTTCCGTCTATAGATAGGGTCACATCTTTTTTCTAATCTTACCTACACCTAGTAAGGTAGATATCATTCCTCGTGCAGCTCCGAATAAGTGATAAGAGTCTTCTCGCAATGGTGGTGCCTTTGAAACGTACAATGTTGGTTCTTCATCAGCTTCCATCAACTGGTTGCCTCCAGCGTGGAACTCGTCCTAATACTTAAGTTAAATCGTACTAACACTCACCTAGTTTTCCCTACATAAATCCTCACCAGAATCAATCATATTCTCTTCAAAACCACATAAAAAATAGGGTATCATACCCAATCTCCGTTGATCCGTCGATTCCTCATTATTGTAGGATCAATATACCTATAGCGTTGTGATATTCGCCTTACGCTTACCTCAACAATTCTGGCTTACCAACTCCATATCGGATCTGCTAACCCTAATTTGCACTCAACTCCACTTAACATGAATATGCCTAGGGTCTTTCCTATCTTGTACGGCCTACCACTCCTATCTTACCCTCACCTATTCTTATTTTAGTGACCAATAACCTGTAGCTCTGATGCTAACTTGTAACAACCCAAATCCGGGGTCGAGATTTGGTGTTACTAAACAATCTTTACATAAAATAAAAGAATATTACATTAATCCCCTTGAATCTGGATCGTTTACAGGATATGGTATGAAACAAGAATCTAATCTTCTACAACTTACGCAACTAAAATACAAATGTAAATACCTTTGTACTAATGCTCTTGTCATATTCTTCTAACATCTTCGACCTCTCGCAGCAGAGATTTCTCTAACTTCTGCTGTCTATCAAAGCTATTCACTTTTAACCTTATCTGTTTCTGAAAGAAATAAGAATTTACAAAGCAAGAGTGAGCCAAAAATGCACAACAAGTATATAATTTGAGTTTCAAACATTAATGTGAAAGGAAATTTCCGGACAAAATCTTTAAAAAATTTTAAACAATTCTATTTATTTGAGTGAGTTGAGTGAATAAATGTTGGCTATTACCAGGCTTTAACTATAAATCCAAAAGTGACAAGCGATTCCCAGATTCATCTCCTGAATCGGGGTTTTTTCTGGTTTTGGAATCATAAAACCTTTCGAGACAGAATGTGTAAGGCATATGTCATAGCCTATTTGTATATTCGAAGATTTAACTCAACTCAAATAAGAATGTAATAGGTAAATAGTGGATCTACCATCAAAGAGATCTCGCAAAGTAATATCTGTCAAAGGATTCAGAAACAAGGTTCATCTAAAGACTTGAGGAATTAATTCACTGGAAGAAGTTCAAGAAATTGATCAAGCCTCAGTGATACAAATTAAGATTGTAGATTTAATCAAGTGACAGAGATCTCGTCTGGGTATCAGAGAATTACAAGGATTTAATCTGAAGAAAATCAAGTTGTCAAAGTCAAGACATGAAGAAACGTCACGGAAGTTAGTCACTCATGAACCAGACAGTACATCGAGTGTCAACATTGAAGTGGTGGAATTGATTCATAATTCTCAGTGATTTTCAGAAGATTTTTAGAAGAATGGTTGTTGCTCAAGATTAGTATTAATTCTTTATTAATTAATTAAGTCATATAATTTAATTAAGAAAATAAATTATATCTGCAAAGATTAATTCATTGATTAATTGAATTTATTGATTAATTGAATTAATTGATTAATTAATTCAGAATTAATATTAAGAATTTTCAGAAGTTTAATTGGATTAAAAACAGTCTTAAATCAGCAAGACAATTGAAAATGAACTAGCATGACAATCTGGATTGTCATACCGATTGTCATGCCAAGTCATTTCAATAGTCATACCGAAAGTTCTACTGGGAAGGAGATTGTCTTGCTAGTTCAACTGATTGTCATACCGAAAGTCATTGTAGTTCAATCAGATTGTCTTGCTAGTACAATCAATAGTCCTACCGATTGTCTTGCTAAGCTCAGGATTTTCTTGCCAGTTCAATGAGAGTATGTTGATTGATTTAAAAAGAACAGAAGCATCATACATTCACTATCATCCAATATACAGAACACAAGTCAACGAACAAGAACTCAACAGAAAAGAGAAGCAAAATATTTCATCCTTCATCTGCAAACTTCAAGATCATAATTTCTAGTTTGTAAAGTTAAATTCAATCAACTAGAAATTATTCTCTTGTTCTTGTGTAACTATCTAGTGGATCAAAATCTTTTTAGCATTTGAATCTTTTTATTGCAAAAATAGAAAAAGTTCATGTCGGATTTATTCTAGATTTGTGATAATTAATTTGAGATTAATTCCTTGTAATCGATACAGTTGTTGTAACACCTTTTAAGTTTAATAATATTCTTATTTAACTTGAATTTTGTTTCATATTTTTATTCCGCATTTAATTCGATTATTCGGTACGGTTTGTATTCAACCCCCCTTCTACAAACACATTGGGACCTAACAATTGGTATCAGAGCCTTCTGATTAACGAACAAATCAAGATCCTAGACTTTTGTGATTTTTCAACTCCTTGAATTTTTATTTATTCAAAAATTCATAATGACTTCACAAAAAGTTGGAACCGTTAAAATTCCACTATTTGATAAAGAAAATTATATCATGTGGAAGAAGAAAATGCTCTTGTTTTTATAAGTTGCAAATCCCAAATATATGAACTTGTTAAAGAAGGGTCCAACAACTCCAATGGTTATTGAACCAGAGGTGATAGTAGATGATGTTGTGATTACCAAAGCTAGAACCTATCCAAAAGAGCCTGAGCATTTTTCTCCTGCTGAAAAAGAAGAAGCCTCCTTGGATGCCAGCCTTCAATTAATATTAATTGATTCCCTTGATCCCTTAATGAACAGACATGTGATGAACTGTAAAAATTCCAAACACATGTGGGAAACTATTGAGGTGATTAATGAAGGCACAGAGGAAGTTAGGGAGAACAAGTTGGAGATCCTAACCTCTGAGTATGAACATTTTAAATCCAATCCAGGAGAAGGAATTACTGAAGTGTTTGAGAGGTACAATGCATTGATCAACAACCTGAACATAAATGGAAAATATTATTCAATCAGGGAGGTCAACAAAAAGTTCTTTTTAACACTGCCAACTCATCTTGAACATAAAATCACTGCCATTAGAGAAGCTAGAGATCTGAGTGAGATTTCTTTGGATAGACTCTATGGTGTGTTAAAAACCTATGAGTTGGAGCAGATTCAGCAAAAGAAAGTCTACGGGAAAGATAGAATGGTCAGCACATCTACTGCTCTTGTAGCTGAAGGTCAACAACAACAACAATCTCAACAGTTAGAGAGAATGGTACAGTTTTCCAAGGCTGAGGAAAATGTGTTAGTAGCAGAATATGATCCTCCTACTACAAATCAATCCAGTGATGATTTTTATTCCTTGGAAGAGCTGGAGCAATTGGAAGATGAGTCAATGGCCCAAATTGTCAAGAGATTCTCCAATGTCAGATTCAAGAGAAATCCCAAGTTCAAGTACAAGTTCAACTACAACAGATTCCAGACAGGTGGATCTTCATCCTCTAACACCAGCAGTGGTGGATACAAAATAGGGATGGTTGATCGGAGCACCATTAGATGCTATAACTGCAATGAGTTGGGACACTTTGCCACAGAATGTAGGAAGCCAAAGCAAGTAAGGAAAAACTCTTATGATTCAAATCAGAAGAGTAACTCTAGAAGGGCTTATCTGGCAAAGGGAAGAAGCTAGGATGATACTGATAGTGAAGATGAAGAAGAAGGGAATCTTGCTCTTATGGCTATTGATGGAATAGCTTCATCGTCAAGAAAAGAGGTAAAATATACTGATACTGAATTAGTTTATCATCTAGGAGGTAACTTAGATTGTGCTCGTCGTGATAATGAACTGTTAAGTTTACAGATCAAAGACCTTAAGAAAGAGGTCAATGAATTAAGACTTGTGCACATTAATCAAGACAAGTTAAAAGAACAAGAATCTTTTCTAGAGAATAGAGTTGACTATTATAGAAAACTCGAAACTATTCTCAAAGACAAGATCACCAGTCTTGAGACTAAGGTTAGAGCCTACTTCAATTCTTGTTCGAAGGATAAAGAGTTCTACAGTAAGCAAGCTGTTAATCAAACATCTGGAATAGGTTATGATTACAATGCTGCTATTAGAGAATTAGGCATAAACTCCCCTTCTCATGTATGTGCTAAAGGGAGGGAAGTACCACATGTGCTTAAGGGTGTTGATGAACCCCTCTATAAAGCATCAATTGTTGAACCATTTGATGCGACCTCTTCTGTTATTCAAGAAGAAATACATGTTGAAGATCATGCTAATGAGAAGGTTGTTTCCGAGTCAAGTGTGTCGAAAGTTCCAGTCAAAGTTGTGAAAGCAACTGAGACTAACTCAGACACACATGAGTTGGATAAGAAAAATGCCATGTCTACCATGCATAAATTTCCTGATGTTAATCACTCTCATAAAGCATGTGGTGTTGCTAATTGTATGTCTTGTACTTTCAATTTGATGTATGCTTATTTTAATGGTAAGCATATTTCTAATGATAAGACTACTCCTCGTCAGCATGTGAATAATAAGAAGAATGATAGGTCTAAGACTGCTAGTCCTTCTAAGGTTAGAAAGGAGACATTTGTGCCTAAGCCTAAACAGAAATTTGTTAAGGCTGTTTATAAGGTCAAATGTTCAGTCATTGAGAAAGTTGAGACCATGAAAGTTAAAAATGTTGTTTTGCCTGATAAAGGACAATTCTACAAGTATGCCGGGCCCAACCAAGTTTGGGTTCCGAAGAAGGTCTAATCCATTTGAAGTGCAGGGCATTAAACAGGTGGAACTGGTAGTGTGGATTCTTGACAGTGGATCATCAAGACATATGACCGGAGATAGAGCCCTGCTATCAAATGTGGTTGAGAAACCTGGCCCCCTGGTTACCTTTGGAGATAACAGCAAAGGTTTATCCGAGGGACATGGCTGCTTGCAAGCTGGTAATGTTATCATTGAAATCAAACTTCTTTCTACATTGGTGATTTCTTATTTCATGTAAAATCCTTTGAAATCACTATTGTACATCATCTCTCTCAAAAGATTAAATGTATAATTTTCATTCATTATATATCTTAAGTATATTTTATCTCTCTATTGCCATATGTTCTGTGATACAGTTTCAGTCTTCAATGGCTTTCTTTCATTGACAGTCATGAGATTGAAAACCCACAACATCTATCCCAGACTGTAAAGACAAACACAGAAACAGAACCAACCAACACTCTCTTACCACTAAATGTATTACGAATGAGCGTGAGGGAGATAGTGCCTTAGTGCACCACATAAGGAAGGTTCTGTAGTCAACCCAGTAGCTCTGTCTGCTACATAGATGAGTAGTATTTAAACCGAGACAACTGCTAGCCCCCGCACATCTTCTCAAAAAGATGTAATGGCTCAAAAGGCACAAAAATAGTTACTAGATTCATTCTCTCAACAGGGTGCGTCTATTGAAATTTTCCTGTCGGACAAGGCATCCGATGTAGTGTCACCACTTCAAACATAAACAATTCTTGATGCACAAGGAAAGGTTACACACACAAAGGATGAGTTGATGAAAACAAGAGTTTCGACCATTTTAAGGTCAGATTCGAATGTTTAAGGTTCGTTAATGGACCAATTGCCTTTACAGGTGTTAGGAGAGGATACTGATCCAAAAGCCATATGTCAGTGGTCAGTGTCTACCTCCCCAGGCTTAAATCCCCTGGATGCATCTGCGGATAGTGGATCTGACATAGGTGCAGATCGGCAACTTGTTGATAATGATTCAGATATTACCTGATGAGTCACAAGGAAATGTCTTCACAGACATTAGAAGGGAACTTTGATCTTTATGCTAAATTCATTGGATCATTGTTTACTTTCCCAGAATTCAAATCTGGAACCCTAAAAGGGAAACTAGCAACTTGTAGATTATGACTCAGATTCATCTGACGAGTTTAACAAGGATGGGGATTTGCGAACTCCCATTGCACCACCTATGACCTCCTTAAGGATGGCTAAGGTGATTTTCCTTGCAGGTAAAGCTGAATGTTGGAGCTATGAGAGGAGTGATACACTTGTGAGAATGAGTGTAAACACAAGTGGAGAGAAGAGTGAAACAAATGTGAGGTACACTAAACAGAATCACACACTCACAGTGAGGAAGAAAGAGAAACTACTTGTTATTTCTTTTCCAACCAAGTGAAATATGAGAACTCCTTCAGACGACGACATACATTCCTTCTTTAAGGGGGAGATAAAAGCTTAAGTAATAGTTTGGAGGATTCCTCAACTAAGGGGGAGAAATAGCAGGGAGGAAGAAAAAGATCAAACATGTACACTACACCACACCATTGTTGTTTGTAACTACAGATCCTATTGTACGGGAGAGGTGGTAAACACAAGGTGATTTTCTAGTAAGGGAAGAAGCTGTTTTCTAAAAGGGGAGTACTGTTTTCTAAAAGGGGAGTACCATTGGTTTTTATCTGCGGATCCTATTGTACGGGAGAGGTGGTAAACGAAGGTGAGCTTCTTTAATCAGTTGATTCTCATAGGGGGAGAAGCAAGACAGATATGCGCTTCTCAAAAGGAAATGTGGTTGTACAAAAAAAGATGAAACTCCTTGAAGATTTGTTCAGTCTAGAGGAACATCTATTTGGAATCTGGAAAAGGTTAAATGTCATCCAGAACTTTTCTGCTATTTACTTTGCATTTCTGTTTATATCTTTTTCTTATTTGTTAGTTGATTTATCCTCTAGGTATTTGTGTGTTATTGTCTAACAAACAAATAGGGGGAGATTGTAAGGCATATGTCATAGCCTATTTGTATATTCGAGGATTTAACTCAACTCAAATAAGAATATAATAAGTAAATAGTGGATCTACCGTCAAAGAGATCTTGCAAAGTAACATCTGTAAAAGGATTCAGAAACAAGGTTCATCTACAGACTTGAGGAATTAATTCACTGGAAGAAGTTCAAGAAATTGATCAAGCCTCAGTGATACAAATCAAGATTGTGGATTTAATCAAGTGACAGAGATCTCATCAGGGTATCAGAGAATTACAAGGATTTAATCTGAAGAAAATCAAGTTGTCAAAGTCAAGACATGAAGAAACGTCATGGAAGTTAGTCACTCATGAACCAGACAGTACATCGAGTGTCAACATTGAAGTGGTGGAATTGATTCATAATTCTCAGTGATTTTTAGAAGATTTTCAGAAGAATGGTTGCTTCTCAAGATTAGTATTAATTCTCTATTAATTAATTAAGTCATATAATTTAATTAAGAAAATAAATTATATCTGCAAAGATTAATTTATTGATTAATTGAATTTATTGATTAATTGAATTAATTGATTATTTAATTCAGAATTAATATTAAGAATTTTCAGAAGTTTATTTGGATTAAAAACAGTCTTAAATCAACAAGACAATTGAAAATGAACTAGCACGACAATCTGGATTGTCATACCGATTGTCATGCCAAGTCATTTCAATAGTCATGCCAACTCCTTGAATTTTTATTTATTCAAAAATTCATAATGACTTCACAAAAAGTTGGAACCATTAAAATTCCACTATTTGATAAAGAAAATTATATCATGTGGAAGAAGAAGATGCTCTTGTTTTTACAAGTTGCAAATCCCAGATATATGAACTTGTTAAAGAAGGGTCCAACAACTCCAATGGTTATTGAACCAGAGGTGATAGTAGATGATGTTGTGATTACCAAAGCTAGAACCTATCCAAAAGAGCCTGAGGATTTTTCTCCTACTGAAAAAGAAGAAGCCTCCTTGGATGCCAGCCTTCAATTAATATTAATTGATTCCCTTGATCCCTTAATGAACAGACATGTGATGAACAGTAAAAATTCCAAACACATGTGGGAAACTATTGAGGTGATTAATGAAGGCACAGAGGAAGTTAGGGAGAACAAGTTGGAGATCCTAACCTCTGAGTATGAACATTTTAAATCCAATCCAGGAGAAGGAATTACTGAAGTGTTTGAGAGGTACAATGCGTTGATCAACAACCTGAACATAAATGGAAAATATTATTCAATCAGGGAGGTCAACAAAAAGTTCCTTTTAACACTGCCAACTCATCTTGAACATAGAATCACTACCATTAGAGAAGCTAGAGATCTGAGTGAGATTTCTTTGGATAGACTCTATGGTGTGTTAAAAACCTATGAGTTGGAGCAGATTCAGCAAAAGGAAGTCTACGGGAAAGATATAATGATCAGCACATCTACTGCTCTTGTAGCTGAAGGTCAACAACAACAACAATCTCAACAGTTAGAGAGAATGGTACAGTTTTCCAAGGCTGAGGAAAATGTGTTAGTAGCAGAATATGATCCTCCTACTACAAATCAATCCAGTGATGATTTTTATTCCTTGGAAGAGCTGGAGCAATTGGAAGATGAGTCAATGGCCCAAATTGTCAAGAGATTCTCCAATGTCAGATTCAAGAGAAATCCCAAGTTCAAGTACAAGTCCAACTACAACAGATTCCAGACAGGTGGATCTTCATCCTCTAACATCAGCAGTGGTGGATACAAAACCTTTCGAGAGAGAATGCCTTTAATGGCGATCAACAACAAATTAGACTGGACACTAGTTCGCACCTATATCCTGCTGATCAGCCAGGATACAATACAGATCTATACCTACCTGTATAGATCCAGTCGGGTACCTAGGCTCTACGACCCATCTCAAGGATACGGAAACATTCCAGTCCTTAGGATTAAAAAACACGAATCCCACACATCATCATCATCCAGCTCGTGGAGTATTTTGATGTTAAATCATTTTGAATCAAAAACATCCCAATTCAGGGTTCGCAAATAACCCTAAAGAATAAGTATTTGCTCAAGAGAGCAATCGAATTAGAGGAACAATAATGAAAAGAACATGCATAATAAGAGTAACTGCAGGGAAATGTAAAACATTTAACTATTCTGAACTTAGAATAAGAATAAATGTAACACCCCCAAATCCGGGGTCGGGGATCCGGGTTGTCACGAGTTCCATTTCCCTTAATAACACCCAATCTTAATAAATAATCAACTACTATGTACTGTGACCCCACAATAAACACACACACCACAAGTTATAGTCTCAGAGATGAATATCCAAAAATAATCACAAGTCATTTTATTCCACAATTATCTGTCAGTACACCTTAAAAGGGTTTCTGAATAAATTTACATTTCTTTGCCATTATTACAATTCATAAATATACATAAGTCTGGTACATCAAAAGTTGAAAGCTTAGCCTATTGGTAGATCCTACCTCGGCTATAACGGCATCAACGCCTACAGGAAACTGCGGAACGTTTCCTAACCACTTGCGAATCGGGAGCTTGGTCCTGTTCATCTTTTCTATCTGTTGTTGTGTGATGAAAGAAGAAAGCAAGGGTGAGCAACAAGCCCACCGAAATAATATGTATAATAATTAACAATATATGAGCATTCTCATAGTACTCATGAAAGTCTTGGTCAAGAAGAAATGAACCAAGTTTGATATCTTAACGCGACCAAGTCGCAAAATATTCAGTATATATGTATATATATATACTTTTCAAAATCTTGGAAGTCCTCTTCCATGCATAATATACACAGAGTTCCAGTTTATAACTGTATAAAAATATCGTTGCAAGGTGATCTCATATATCTAACCTTGTCTCAACGTTTTTGTGAAAATCTTTGTCATGCATAAGATAATCATTAACCAGATATAAGTTGAAAAGATGAAGTTATAAGATACTCCAATATACTTATATCTTTTCCGAATACTACTTAAACTACCACCGTTCAAGTTATAATCAGTTTCAAAAGTTCATCACATAGATGAGACTACAAGACAAGATTTGAATAGATTCAATCTTTGAATATCATTATAAATAATGAAGTTACGAGATACTTCATTAAGTCACGATATATATATACACCTATATATATACATACATTTCCTGAAAACCTCTGTCATGTAAAGTATGAACAGAATTGCAATATCCAATAAATTTGGAAAGGAAAGAATTTTGGCATAAACCTGATATCTTGCTGATCAGGAAAAGATACCAATAAGTAACTTTTTCTACTAGTAGATGGACGAATTCCCCACTGGTCATCACCCTGGTCACAATAGGACCTTATGCTGGACTGCCACTCAGCCATTTACGCATTTGATGGACTCCCACTGAGCCACTTACACTATCATGGACGCCCACTGAGCCCATGTTGCTTATGCCGACTCGATAGATGGACTTACTTCCCGAACGTTGGGTAAGTAATCAATTCATTTACCAAAACAATAACCTCGTTGCGAATATAAAATACACCACAGAGCCAGATCCCTCAGGTTTTGAGCGAGTATTTAAATCCCCTTTAAAAGGAAGATCTTAAATATAAAAATGAGTTTTGGGATCCGCTCTAACTTTTAAAAATCATTTTGAAGACTCGAAAACACTTTAAAGAGTGTTTGGAGTAATGCTGATATAATGAAGTAAATCAGTCCCAATATATTTAGAAAATATCTGAATATTATTATTTAAATAATATTCCCATAAAGAATAATCTTTATACAAATAATTGAAGTAGAAGTTGTAAGACTTATACTTGAAATGAGTATTAAATAACCAAAGATATACTTATACGAAAGTACTATCTTTATTTGAATAATCAAAAATAAGTTTGATTATCGACACCTTATTCTTTAATAAAATAAAGAATATAACTCAGCAATAATCGGAGTCATAGATCCTCAAATGAATATTCAAATAATATTCATTAAATAATATAAACTGAGTTGAAAGGCATATGTCATAGCCTACTCGTTTATTCGAGTATTTAACTCAACTCAAATAAGAATGTAATAAGTAAATAGTGGATCAATCATCAGAGAGATCTCACAATGTAACATCTGTCAAAGAATAAAGAAACATTGTTCATCTGCAGACTTGAAGATTCACTGGAAGAAGTTCAAGAATTTGATCATGCCTCAGTGATATAAATCAAGATCGTGGATTTAATCAAGTGACAGAGATCTCGTCAGGGTATCATTTATTACAAGGATTCAATCAGAATATCAAAGTCAAGACATGAAGAAACGTCACCAAAGTTAGTCACTCATGAACCAGACAGTACATCGAGTGTCAGCATTGAAGTGGCGGAATTGATTCATAAGTCTCAGTGACTTTCAGAAGATTGTCAGAAGAATGGATGCTGCTCAGGGTTAGTATTAATTCTCTATTAATTAATTAAGTCATATAATTTAATTAAGAAAATAAATTATATCTGCAAAGTTTAATTTATTGATTAATTAAATTAAATTGATTAATTAATTTAGAATTAATATTAAGGATTTACAAGATTTTAATTGGTTTAAAATCTGCTTAAATTCAGCAAGACAATTTATTTGAACTAGTATGACAATCGGTATGACAATTGATAGTCATACCGAAAGTCATGCCAATACATATAATTGTCTTATTAGAATTTCTATTTAGATTAAAATCTGTTATTAATTCAGCAAGACAATTTATTTGAACTAATATGACAATCGGTATGACAATCTATAGTCATACCGAAAGTCTTGCTAGCTCATTTTTAATTGTCTTGCTAGTTGTAAACATTGTCCTACCGAAAGTCTCACAAGCTTAAAGGATTGTCATTCCAATTCAATCTACTCGGCTGTGTTGTTTAAAAGAAGCAGAAGACCAGTTCATAAAAACAAGCAATCAAACAGAACATACATGAGAACAAAAAGAAAAATGAGCAGAAAAATATTACATCTCATCTGCAACTTCAAGATCAATTTCTAGATAGTAAAGTTAAATCCAATCAACTAGAAATACTTATCTTGTTCTTGTGTATCAATCTAGCGGATTAAAATCCCTAGAACTTAATCTCAAATCGCATTTAGCATTTGATCTTTTAATTACAAAAATAGAAAAAGTTCATGTCGAATTTATTCTAGATTTGTAATAATTGATTTGAGATTAATCCCTTGTAACCGATACCGTAGTTGTAACACCTTTCAAGTTTAATAAAAGTTTTATTTAACTTGAATTTTGTTTTACAATTTTATTCCGCATTTTATTCGACTAAACGGTATTGTTTGCATTCAACCCCCCCTTCTACAAACAAATTGGGACCTAACAATTGGTATCAGAGCCTTCTGATTAACGTACAAATCTAGATCCTAGACTTTTGTGTTTCTTTCACTTCTTGAATTTTTTATTCACTCAAAAAATTCATAATGACTACACAAAAAGTTGGAACCGTTAAAATTCCACTTTTCGATAAAGAAAATTATGTTATGTGGAAGAAGAAGATGCTACTGTTTTTACAGGTTGCTAATCCCAAATATTTGCAAGTGTTGAAGAAGGGTCCAAAAATTCCTATGGTTATGGAACCAGAGGTAATAGAAAATGATGTGGTGATCACCAAAGCGAGAACTTATGTGAAGGATCCTGAGGACTTCTCTCCTGCTGAAATAGAAGAAACTTCCCTGGATGCTAGCCTTCAATTAATCTTAGTAGATTCCCTTAATCCCCTGATGAATAGACATGTGATGAATTGTAAAGATTCCAAACATATCTGGGAAACTATTGAGATTATTAATGAAGGCACAGAGGAAGTTAGGGAGAACAAACTAGAAATCCTAACCTCTGAGTATGAATACTTTAAATTCAATCCAGGAGAAGGAATCACTGAAGTGTTTGAGAGGTACAATGCATTGATCAACAACCTGAACATTAATGGTAAATACTATTCCATCAGGGAGGTCAACAAAAAGTTCCTTTTAACACTGCCAACTCATCTCGAACATAGAATCACTGCCATAAGAGAAGCAAGAGATCTGAGTGAGATTTCTTTGGAAAGGCTCTATGGTGTGTTAAAGACTTATGAGTTGGAGCAGATTCAGCAGAAGGAAGTTTACGGGAAAGGAAGAGTGGTCAGCACGTCTACTGCTCTAGTAGCTGATGAACAACAACAACAACCACAATATCAACAACAATCTCAACAGTCAGAAAGAATGGTACAGTCTTCCAAGGTTGAAGATAATGTGATAGTAGCAGAATTTGATTCTCCTACTACAAATCAATCAGGAGATGATTATTATTCCTTGGAAGAACTGGAGCAATTGGAGGATGAGTCAATGGCCCTGATTGTCAAGAGTTCCTCAAATGTCAGATTCAAAAGGAATCCCAAGTTCAAGTACAAGTCCAACTACAGCAGATTCCAGAAAGGTGGATCTTCATCCTCTAACACCAGCAGTGGTGGGTATAAAACAGGGATGGTTGATCGAAGCACCATTCGATGCTTCAACTGTAATGAGTTGGGACACTTTGCCACAGAATGTAGGAAGCCAAAACAAGCTAGGAAGAACTCTTACGATTCTAATCAAAAGAGTAAATCTGAAAGGGCGTACCTGGCAAAGGGAAGAAGTTGGGATGATACTGACAGTGAAGATGAAGAAGTTGGGAATCTTGCTCTCATGGCTAGTAATGCAAGCACCTCATCGTCAAGAAAAGAGGTAAAATTTACTGATGCTGAATTAGTTTATCATCTAGGAGGTTCCTTAGATTGTGCTCGTCGTGATAATGAATTGTTAAATCAACAAATCAAAGACCTTGAGAAAGAGGTCAATGAATTAAGACTTGTGCACATTAATCAAGATAAACTAAAAGAACAAGTATCTTTTCTAGAGAATAGAGTTGACTGTTATAGACAACTCGAAACTATTCTCAAAGACAAGATCACCGGTCTTGAGGCTAAGGTTAAAGCTTACTTTAATTCTTGTTCGAAGTCCAAAGAGTTTTACAATAAGCAAGCTGTTAATCAAACACATGGAATAGGTTATGATTACAATGCTGCTATTGGAAAATTAGGCATAAACTCCCCTCCTCATGTATGTGCTAAAGGCAGGGAAGTACCACATGTGCTTAAGGGTGTTGATGAACCCCTCTATAAAGAATCAATTGCTGAACCATTTGATGAGACCTCTTTTATTATTCAAGAAGAAATCCGTGCTGAAGATAATGCTAATGGGAAAGCTGTCTCCAAGTCAAGTGTGTCAAAAGTTCCAGTCAAGGTTGTGAAAGCAACTGAGACTAACTCAGACACACATGAGTTGGATAACACAAATGCCATGTCTACCATGCATAAGTTGCCTATTGTTAATCCTTCTCATAAAGCATGTGGTGTTCCTGATTGTATGTCTTGTGCTTTTAATCTGTTGTTTGCTTATTTTAATGGTAAGCATGTTTCTAATGATAAGACTACTCCTCGTCAGCATGTGAATAATAGAAAGCATGATAGGTCTAAGACTGCTAGTCCTCCTAAATCTAGAAAGGAGACATTTGTGCCTAAGCCTAACCAGAAATTTGTCAAGGCTGTTCACAAGGTCAAATGTTCAGTCATTGAGAACGTTGAGAATATTGAAATTAAGAATGTTGTTTTGCCTGATAAAGGCCAATTTTACAAGTATGCCGGACCCAGCCAAGCTTGGGTTCCGAAGAAGTTCTAATCCATTTGTATTGCAGGGCATTAAACAGGTACAACCGGTAGTGTGGATTCTTGACAGCGGATCGTCAAGACATATGACCGGAGATAGAGCCCTGCTATCAAATGTGGTTGAGAAAGCTGGCCCAGTGGTTACCTTTGGAGATAACAGCAAAGGTTTAACGGAGGGATATGGCTGTTTGCTAGCTGGAAATGTTATCATTGAAAATGTATATGTTGTGCAAGGACTTGAACACAATCTGCTTAGCATTAGTTAGTTCTGTGACAACGGCTACAATGTTTTATTCGACAAGCTGAAGTGTCAGATTCTGCACAAGAAAAGTGAAAAACCCTCCTTAATGGGAATCCGGAAAGGAAATCTGTTCGTAGCTGACATGAACTCTGGAAGCAATCTTGAAGTTAATTGTTTCTATGCAAAGGCATCGTCAGATGAGAGTTGGCTATGGCACAAGAGACTTTCCCATCTCAATTTCAAAACAATGAATTCTCTTGTCAAAAGAGAATTGGTAAGAGGTCTGCCTCAGCTGGAATTCTCTCCAGAAGGACTATGTGAGGCTTGCCAGAAAGGAAAGTCAAAGAAAGCAAGTCACAAAGGCACTGACACATCTTCCATAACTGGTGTTCTGCAATTATTGCACATGGATTTATTTGGTCCAGTTAATATCCTTTCTATGTCAAAGAAGTGTTACTGTCTTGTGATAGTTGATGACTATTCCAAGTATACGTGGGTTTTATTTCTTCACTCTAAGGATGAAACACCACAAGTTGTGATTGATCATATCAAGATGATTGAGTTAGATTCTAACGTCCCTGTTAGAGCAATAAGGTCAGATAATGGGACAGAATTCAAGAATGCACTTCTCAATGGATTCTGTACAGAGAAAGGGATTACCAGACAATTTTCAGCTCCTAGAATCCCTCAGCAAAATGGAGTGGTAGAAAGGAAGAATCGTACATTGATTGAAGCTGCAAGAACGATGTTAAGTGAATTAGGTCTTCCAATGTACTTTTGGGCTGAAGCTGTCAATACTGCATGTTATACTCAGAATCGAACTCTAATCAACAAAGACTTCATGAAAACTCCTTATGAGATTTTGAATGAACAGAAACCTTCTATCAAATACTTTCATGTATTTGGTGCCAGATGCTTCGTGCTCAAGGATGGAGATGATCGTCGTGGTAAGTTCGAGGCAAAGGCATATGAGGGTATTTTTGTTGGATATGGAAGAAGATCATATAGAGTGTATATTATTGATCAACACAAAGTAACTGAAAGTGTCAATGTTACATTTGATGACACTAAACTCCCTAGTATCCAAACTGAAGATCCTTCTGAGAAACTGAAGTTTGATGATACGTCAGATTCAGAATCAGAACATGGTCAAGAACCTGAGGTTGTTGCTGGTGAAGAACCTGTTAATCCTGATGATACTCAAGGTAATAGTGATGGAAACTTTGGCAACAATGGAGATACCACTGCTACTGACGGAGAATCTTCAAGTCAACATGGCAACAACTCAGGGGGAGATGCTGAAGGATCATCTAGTAGGACACAACATCACAATGAATTTCAAGGTGAATCATCAAGATCAAATCTTCCAAGACAGACTGTCTGGAATAAAGCTCACCCTTTTGAGTTGATTATTGGTGATCCAGATGTTGGAGTCAGAACTAGACGTGCTACTCAAAATGAGTGTCTGTTCTCAGGATTTCTTTCTGAGATGGAACCTAAGAAAATTGAAGAAGCACTGACTGATCCAGATTGGGTGATTGCTATGCAAGATGAACTCAATCAGTTTGAAAGTCAACAAGTCTGGAAACTGGTACCTAGGCCTGTACACAAGAAAACTGTTGGTACTAGGTGGGTATTCAGGAATAAACTAGATGAAGATGGTGTGGTTACAAGAAACAAGGCAAGACTGGTAGCTAAAGGGTATTCTCAAGCTAAAGGCATTGATTATGATGAAACCTATGCTCCAGTGGCTAGACTTGAGGCCATCAGGATATTTCTGGCATTCGCAGCATTTTCAAACTTTAAAGTTTATCAAATGGATGTCAGGAGCGCCTTTCTGAATGGAAAGCTGGATGAAGAGGTATACGTAGAGCAACCTCCTGGTTTTGAAGATCCAGATCATTTGGATTTTGTCTTCTTTCTTTTCAAGGCTATCTATGGGCTAAAACAGTCTCCAAGAAAATGGTATGACACTCTCTCTGAATTTCTTATTGAAAATAGCTTTATTAGAGGTGTCATAGACAAAACTCTCTTTTCTAAAACACATAAAAAGGATACTATATTAGTCCAAGTCTATGTGGATGATATAATATTTGGGTCTACTAATGATAATCTCTGTAAGAGATTTGCTAAGTTAATGCACAGCAAGTTTGAAATGAGCATGATGGGAGAGCTGAAGTTCTTTCTTGGATTACAAGTAAATCAAAGGTTAGATGGAACATTTATTTGTCAATCCAAGTATCTCAAGGAACTCCTCAAAAATTACAATCTAGAGGATTCTGCATCAGCAAGGACTCCATCAACTACAGCTGTCAAGCTTGGACCATGTGAAAACTCCATTAAGGTAGATGTCACAAGCTACAGAGGTATGATTGGCTCGTTACTCTATCTTACTGCAAGTAGACCAGATATTATGTATGCTACATGTTTATGTGCAAGGTTCCAAGCGGATCCTAGAGATATTCATCTCGTTGCTGTTAAACGAATCTTAAGATATCTTAAGGGAACACCTAATCTAGGTATTTGGTACCCTAAAGAATCTGGTTTTAACCTTGTCGGATATACAGATTCAGATTATGCAGGAAGTGTTGTTGATAGGAAAAGCACCTCAGGAAGTTGTCAATTCCTAGGAAGCAGGCTAGTCTCATGGTACAGCAAGAAACAGCAAACAATTTCCAACTCAACGGCCGAGGCTGAATATATTGCTGCTGGAAGCTGCTGTGCTCAGATCTTGTGGATTAGGAACCAACTACGAGACTATGGCTCTGTATTGAACAAGATTCCTATTTTATGTGACAACACAAGTGCAATAGCCATCACCAACAACCCTGTGCAGCACTCGAGGACAAAGCACATTGACATCAGGTATCATTTTATTAGAGAGCACATCATGAATGGTACTGTTGAACTATTTTTTGTTCCAACAGAAGAACAAATAGCAGATATTTTCACTAAACCACTTGACGAATCCACATTTACCAGATTAGTTGGTAAATTGGGCATGTTGAATAGTTTTAGTGATTAATTTAGTTAATATCTGAGATCTGTTCTTGAATGAATTTACAAATGAATTTTTCATAAATGAAAAATTCATTTGCAAATTTATGTTATCATTTTATCATATTTCTTGCTTAATTCTATGTAATTTATAGTATCTTATCTGTTTTATTTTCCCTTCTTGTTAATTTAAAATATCTCAGAATATTTTATTTTCTCTAAAAATATTTTTCTATGAATTTTATTTGCTAAAATTCAACAGAAATCTATTTTTGGAATAAAAATAATTAATTCTGAAATATTGTCTTTGTTTCTGTAAATATTATAAGTCTGTATTTCAGTTTTACTATTTTGTAAATATTTTCTGATATTTTTACTAAGTTATATAAGTCTTTATTCCAGTACATATTTATATATGTGTGTTTCTGTGTTTAAAGCTGATATGACAATCGGCAAGACAATTGAAATTGTCTTGCTGAAAGTCATTTCAGTTTAAATTTTGTTTATTATGATTATTCAGTATAGTTTTATACTGGCAAGATAATCGGTATGACTATCAATTGTCTTGCCAGTTTTAAACCTGATATATAATTATTTTCCTTTTATTATTATACTGGTATGACAATCGGTATGACTATCAGATTGTCATACCAGTTATAATTTTAGTATTTATTTCTGTTGTTTTTTTCCCTTCTTTTGCCTGGTATGACAATCGGTATGACAATCCAGGATTGTCATACCAACTGTCATATAAAAGCGTGTGTTTGTATTGTTTTAAACCACATTTCATCAGTTCATTTCTTCTCAAAAAATTCGAACAGTTTTTGTATTCAGTTTTCTCTCTTCTCTCTCTTCGAACTAAAACCAACGAATTGTCTGTCTTCCTTGCTCGAGTTTTCACTCAGCATACTAAAACTTCACTCCTGTGATATATACACACGTATATACTTACGGAAGTGCTGCCCATTTTTTTCTTTCTTTCTTTTCTTTTACTTCAATTCGATTTTTCCCAAAATCAGTTCTTTTTATTTTTATTTCAATTTCTGATTTGTGTCTTTTGGTTTGTCAAAACTGCGTTTGTGAGTTAAGAATTTTAACGAGATACATTTCTGTCTAAATTTTTCGATTATAATTAATTTAATTCGAATTATTAAATTAATTTAATTAATTCGAATTTTCTTAATATTATTCTTAAAATTCTGAAAAGCGTGTGTCTTATTATTATTTTAAATGGCTCTCAATTTCCAAATTGTCGCGCATAATCAGGTTGGTTATTTTAATCCGGAAAAATGTGATGTTGAAAAATTTAAGCCATGGATTAGATTTTTAAATGACCATTCGATTGTTAGCTCTTCTATTAAATCAAATGTGATTTTAAACGTCGATCTACTTAGACTGATTTACACAACTTCTACTGTGGCCGATGATTCAAAATCTTTTTCATTCACCGTCGCAAACACACAATATGTAGTTGATGAAACAGTCGTCAATCGTGCGTTAAATTTTCCACTAGACAATTTCTGTAATTTACCCTCTGAAAATGATATCACAAATTTTTTCAATGCTATTCACTATCAGGGGGTGATCAATTTAACCAAACTTTCTAAATCAAATTTGGTGTCTGAATGGGATATTTTCTTTGATACACTTTCCAAAATGTTTGCCAACTGCACAAAATCCAATTTTCATAACATCACTTCCACTCTGCAGTATATTGGTCTTGCGGTTGTTTTCAATCAAAGGATCAATTTTGGCAAACTACTTTTTCCCATTCTCTTGAGACGTCTAACTTCTGCTTTACGTGATCATTCTACAAATCGTAGGGTATCATGTTACTATGCTCGTTTTCTCATGCTTATAGCAGATCATCTTCTCACACCTGAACACAAAGCCCTTTTTGCTAACTCTGCAGTAACCGAACCCCCTCCAGTTAGCAAAAAGATTTACACTCGCCAAGACACGACCTTCAAATTCATGCAAGTTCCAGTACTTGTATCTGCTTTCATGGCCACTTATATTCCTTTACCTATTTTCAATCTTCCCGGCCATGAACAGCAACCTCAACCTCCAGTGGTACAAGCCACCCAGGCTCTTCCATTACAGGTAGTAAATCCTCACTCTCACTCCCTTCCTACTTCTGTTGAAAGACCCCCAGTGGTTGATAGGGCTGACCATGAAGTTGTAGAACCACAGCTTCAATCCCAGGTCATAGAGCCAAACACAGAGTCACATTCTATCTCAACCTCTCCCCCACTGTCTAAAATGTTACCCAGGAGATTACTAGGAAGTAGTACATTGTTAAATATGAGTGAACCCTCAGCTCTGCCTCCTCCTAAGAAAAGAAAAACATATTATGGAGGCATCTGAAAGCCCATCCTTGTCCTCCCAACAGGACATGGACTTTGAAATGGCCAATGAACAGTTACTAGAGGCATTCTCTCAACAGGATGCATCTATTGAAATTCGACATAGGGCCATGGCATCTTGTACTGAGTCAAGCACAATTCCATTACTCACAATGGAACCATACACTTCCCCAGATCATACTCAGGACACACAGCGAGGAGTGCACGTAGAGTCGGTTACAGTGCCTGCCATAGTTACGGCAGAAGAGCAGTCACATGCTTCAGAGGGAAAATCTGACTCTCCGCCATCTTTAATAGAGTCATTTTCTCCCCTCCCAGATCCAACACCTCTGGCTCCCTTATGGGATTCTCCACTCGCAGATTTATCTGGAGAAAGTGGAGGGCAACTCGGTCAATCTATCCCTGAAGCAATTCAGACATCTATTCCAAAAGATTTGATAGTATTGACTGAGGATCGGGACTCGCGAATTCCCATTGCACCACCACTGACCTCTCTTGAAGAGGCTAGGGTGATTTTTAATGCAGGTACAGAAGAACAGCAACAGGAAGACTCCTCACGAGCAATTATATTGAGAGAAACACATGCACGTGAAGTGAGTGAGCCAAACACGAGTGAAATTCAGGTGAGAGCACACACAGACACTGATACTGTAAACCTGTTAGCTCAGATTGCTGCCCTAAAAGAAGAACTTGCTAAAAGCCAAGCTGAAGCTCAAGCATTCAAAGCACAAGTGGTTGAACGGTCTTCTTCTTCCACCTCTGTCAACAATCAGCTTGCAATCATAAGGAATGACATCTCAGATCTAAAGACCACTGTAATACCAAAGCTCAATTCTATTCAGGACACTCCAACTTTATCAGCTGATGACATATCCAACTTCTGCTCTCTACATACAAGAATGACTTCTCTTGAAGACCTCGTTGAGATGAATCATTCACTGGACTCCTCAAGATTTCTAAAGATAGAGACGGGCATGGAACATCTCAATGAAGGGATGAAGCACCTATATTACATGATCAAGAATTCTCATTGCCCTAATGAAGAACAAAGAGCTTATTTTGAAGGACCGTCTGGTGGAGGATCAGGCTCTGGAGGTGATGGAGGTTCCAAAGGAAGGTCAGTAGAGGATCCCTCAACTAAGGGGGAGAAGAAAGGGAGTAGTGCCAAAGGGAAAGAAAAAGATACCTCTGCTGGAAACACAGGAAAGGCTGATGATGTCTACTACAGTGGAGAACAGGATGACTTTGATATTTTTGACATTCCCACTGAACCAGTTCAGGAAGATAAAGATGGGTTATTTGAAGCTGAAGAGGAAAGTGATTTTGAAGATTGGGAAGAGGAAGATACAGTGGATCCTATGTTTGAGAAAGAATTTCAGAAGGAGCAGTCAGAGATGAAAAGAAAAGAAGCTGAACTCAAGAAGGTCTCTCAGATCATTGACAGGAGGAAAGACATACAAAGAACAGAAACTCTTCAAAAGCAACGTCTTCATGACATTAAGGTTCAAGAAAGGAGAAGAGATGTCAGACTAAAGATTGGTGAAAAATGGGATAAAGCTAGGAGAGTACTCGATATGCCTCAGCTGAGCACTAACAATGATAGGCAGTTCTTACATCTTCTTGACAAGCTGGAAATCTCAAATCCTAACAATGACATGTACATGAATGCTATCAAGACTGAAGTCTCAAGGATCACAGCTGCTTTTGATAGATCCCTAAATGAGATGAGCATTTTTGTATATTGTCAGAGTGAAGGATCATTCAAGGTGTCACTTCATCTATTTGAGAATCGTTCTTTGTCAGAGATTTGGGTTCTTTTAAACAAAGTCAAAAGAAGCTCAGAATTGAATGAAGTTCTTCGAGAAAGGCTTAAAGAGTTTGCCAGCAGGGCTAGTCCTCAAGTGGTCAACAATCCTCATCAGGTGAGATTCTTTAAGTCTGATTGTCTTCAAATCTGTCAGCTAGATGTACAATCTCTTAAAGACTACTCAGCTAAGCATCTGGTCTGGATGGAACATCATTTGAGAACTGCTGGATATTCATCCATGTTGAAGACTCAAGCTGCTGACTTGATTCAAGCTTATTGTGAAAAGAATGTTAAAAGGTACACTCAACTCAAGAATAAGCTGAAGTCAGTTGGAGTTCAACCAGTCAGACCAGCAAGCTTCACTTCAGAAAAGGATCGTGTCTTTGACAAGGAATTGCTTCAAGATTTAGAAGAAGGTGAAGTCAGAAGAGAAGACAACTGAAGTCAATTAGCTCAAAACTCAATGTAATATGATTAGAGCTTTATGAATCAAGATAGTCTAATGTAGTTATATGTTCAGGCTAGAGGAACATCTATCTTGTATTCACTTGTAAATTTCATTTGGAATCTGGAAAATGTTAAATATAATCCAGAACTTTTCTGCTATTTACTTTACATTACTGTTTATATCTTTTTCTTATTTGTTAGTTGAGTTATCCTCTAGGTATTTGTTGTTATTGTCTAACAAGCAAATAGGGGGAGATTGAAAGGCATATGTCATAACCTACTCGTTTATTCGAGTATTTAACTCAACTCAAATAAGAATGTAATAAGTAAATAGTGGATCAATCATCAGAGAGATCTCATAATGTAACATCTGTCAAAGAATAAAGAAACATTGTTCATCTGCAGACTTGAAGATTCACTGGAAGAAGTTCAAGAATTTGATCATGCCTCAGTGATATAAATCAAGATCGTGGATTTAATCAAGTGGCAGAGATCTCGTCAGGGTATCATTTATTACAAGGATTCAATCAGAATATCAAAGTCAAGACATGAAGAAACGTCACCAAAGTTAGTCACTCATGAACCAGACAGTACATCGAGTGTCAGCATTGAAGTGGCGGAATTGATTCATAAGTCTCAGTGACTTTCAGAAGATTGTCAGAAGAATGGATGCTGCTCAGGGTTAGTATTAATTCTCTATTAATTAATTAAGTCATATAATTTAATTAAGAAAATAAATTATATCTGCAAAGTTTAATTTATTGATTAATTAAATTAAATTGATTAATTAATTTAGAATTAATATTAAGGATTTACAAGATTTTAATTGGTTTAAAATCTGCTTAAATTCAGCAAGACAATTTATTTGAACTAGTATGACAATCGGTATGACAATTGATAGTCATACCGAAAGTCATGCCAATACATATAATTGTCTTATAAGAATTTCTGTTTAGATTAAAATCTGTTATTAATTCAGCAAGATAATTTATTTGAACTAATATGACAATCGGTATGACAATCTATAGTCATACCGAAAGTCTTGCTAGCTCATTTTTAATTGTCTTGCTAGTTGTAAACATTGTCCTACCGAAAGTCTCACAAGCTTAAAGGATTGTCATTCCAATTCAATCTACTCGGCTGTGTTGTTTAAAAGAAGCAGAAGACCAGTTCATAAAAACAAGTAATCAAACAGAACATACATGAGAACAAAAAGAAAAAGGAGCAGAAAAATATTACATCTCATCTGCAACTTCAAGATCAATTTCTAGATAGTAAAGTTAAATCCAATCAACTAGAAATACTTATCTTGTTCTTGTGTATCAATCTAGCGGATTAAAATCCCTAGAACTTAATCTCAAATCGCATTTAGCATTTGATCTTTTAATTACAAAAATAGAAAAAGTTCATGTCGAATTTATTCTAGATTTGTAATAATTGATTTGAGATTAATCCCTTGTAACCGATACCGTAGTTGTAACACCTTTCAAGTTTAATAAAAGTTTTATTTAACTTGAATTTTGTTTCACAATTTTATTCCGCATTTTATTCGACTAAACGGTATTGTTTGCATTCAACCCCCCCTTCTACAAACAAATTGGGACCTAACATGAGTCATAAGCCCTCGAATGAATATTCAAATAATATTCAATTAATAAAATAAACTGAGTCATAAGCCCTCGAATGAATATTCAAATAATATTCAATTAATAAAATAAACTGAGTCATAAGCCCTCGAATGAATATTCAAATAATATTCAATTAATAAAATAAACTAAGTCATAATTCCTCGAATGAATATTCAAAATAATATTCATTAAATAGAATAAACGGAGTCATAAGTCCTCGAATAAATATTCAAATAATATGCATTATTTAAAATAAAGTTATCGAATAAACCTTATTCGATTAATAGTTTTGAAAACTATATCAATATATATATAAATATATGTATATAATATACTCGGGAACATCGACTCCCGGTTTTAGAAAATGTTCACCTTTGGGTCCCCTATACTAAGGGTATACGCAACTACTGCTTATCTCTAGCATAAGTATTATGCAACTTATAAGCAATTGAATCAACAGATATATATCAAGATTATGAAACAGACATGCATATATACCATATCAGCATGCTCCAATATATCGCAAAATTTGCTAATAACAATCATGCACTTATCACAAGATAATGCATATACATATATTTACATCACAACAACAGTATAACGGGTAGAAAACTTGCCTGAGTGCTCCCGGATAGACTTAAGCTTAGAGTGGGTCCGATAACCTATAAACAACAACATAAGTCGGAATTAAACCCCGGTCGCTTAAGAAACTAGACTTTAACCAATTGAACTCTAACGTTCGCTTTTGCGCTTAATGATTCACTTAAGTCGCTCGAGTACCCTCGGCTCCACCATTTTTAATAAATTAACCATTAAGAATTTTAAAGAGATTCTTTCACGAGTACCTTACCAACTGCCTAATCCACTTAACATAATTGTTTTATACACCAATTAGTCATTTAAAGTCCTTAACCAAGGTTTCAAAGTAAGGCGAGGGGTAATGGTTCGGTCGCGAAACGCCGTTACTTAAAACGGTCGTTTCTCCTAAACCGTACATCGGATTCAAGCGAACCACATATCAAAACGAAGCTTACGACATAATCCAACTAAGCATGGAAAAGTCACAGATTCAATAGTTAGCTCTCTGTCCCGAACACTAAGAACAAGCAGTTGTATGAAATTGGGCATTACGACGGCAATGTTTACGCGATTACCAAGTTTTAAACCACTCCAAACAACCACCATTCAACTCACAACCAACAATACAACCAACCCTCATCCAAACCTTACTACATCAGTCCCCAAACCTCAAGATTTTCCAATTTATACAACCAATCAAAGACCCAATATTCAAAACCAATACCAATCCACCAAAACTACTTATAATCAAAGATCAAGCCTTAATACTAACAATGCTTCAATAAAACTTAATGGAATCATAAAATCAAAGCTAGGGTTTGAAGTTGATACCTTCCTTGGTAGGTGTTAAATTTCTAGGAAGCCTTAGGGAGCCTTAATCTAACCTCCTACAAGCTTGATCTTTCCAAAGAAATCAAGAACACAAAGTTAGGTTGTGAAGTTTCTAAAAGTCAGATTGAAAGAACTGTCAAAATGAGGGTCTTACCATGATTATTTGGATGAGACTTGTGAACAAGAGTTGTAGGCCATCTCAATACCTTTCTAAAGAGCTATAGAGCATACTATTTGAGTGAGTATTGAAGGAGATATGGTAGTTTGAAGTTGCTGCTCTGGTTTTGGCCGAGAGCTTCTCTTGAATAATGAAAGTCAACTTGTGTGTTTTTGTTTTATGAATTGTTTTGGCTTGGTTGATCCACTTTTGTTTTGATTTATTACCTTTTAACCATGGTGAATTTTGTGTGGTTTATAATCAACCAACCTTCCTTCCTTTTTGGTCATGCTTATGTCACTTTCCTATGTCATCTTCCCACACTTGTCCTCTTCTTGTTGGTTTGATGACATCATCATCACTAACCTCTTTGATTAGCTCCTAATTACTTGGCTAATGACCGCTGATCTGTTATACGGTTCGCTTAACTTTCATTCTCGTTTATTGTTTGAGGGATCATACCCGGGATCTTATTACTTGGGTTCCCCTAAACCTTTCTCAATATTTTATATTCCTTTTATGATCCTCTCTTATAATCCTTAAATTAAATCCTTTTAATCATGTTACCTTATACTCAATTCTTTCGGTATCTGGTGGATTTTCGGGAAAATCAAAGTGTTCGAATCTGGATTCTGACGATCTTTACATACACTTATTTACTTTATAGAATACTAATATGATCTTAGAATTTCCATAACAGTACTCCTATATAGCGTGGTCTGATAATTTTCCTTAATCAGCATCATCAGCAAAAGTTACTATTCATCCGTGTTTCAAAAATTCCAAAAATTGGGGTTATTACAGTCTCCCCTCCTTAAAATGATTCCGTCCCGGAATCAGATAAAAATGAATAGGGATACTTTCTTAGCATTGCACTTTCTAACTCTCAAGTCAATTTTCCCACATTGTGGTTCTACCATCAAACTCTGACTAGTTTGATAACCCTTCTCCTAAGCACTCGTTTCTTTTTAATCTATACCCTTCCTGATTGCTCCATATAGGTTACGTCTGGTTGCATGTCTATGCACTCATATGCCCCTATTTGTCTGGAATCCGAATTACACTTCCTTAACATTGATACGTGGAACACATTATGAACTTGCTACATGTTCGGGGGTAGGGCTAGCTCATATGCTAACTTCCCAATACGTCTTAATACCTCAAAGGGTCCAAAAATTTCGTGGGCTTAGCTTTCCTTTCTTTCTGGACCTCATCCATCCTTTCCAAGGGGATACCTATAATCATCACTAGGTCCCCTACTTCCTACTCTTTGTCCTTTTGTGTCAAATCAACATACTTCTTATGTCCATCTTGGGCTACTACCAGCCGTCCTCTGATTAGATTTATTATATCCTTGGTCCTTTGGACTACTGCGTGTCCGAGCATCTTGCGCTCTATAATTTCATCCTAACATAAGGGAGATCGACATTGTCTTCCCTCAAGGATCTCATAAGGCGACATCTCAATACTGACATATCATCTATCGTTGTAAGAAAACTCAATCCGTGTTAAGTGATCATTCCAAATTCTTTCAAGTTTATTGCATAGACCCTCATCATAACTTCTAGCGTTATAGCTTTTGCTTCTCAATACCCATTCTTTTCCAGTTCGTAGTCATTACTATCTTCCGTACATAATACTATACTGGTTACACTTTTGCTCGTTAGCATTCTATAACCTTTTAATAATTGCGTCAACCTTAGTATCACGAACGCGTTAGATTCGGAATACCACCGCACTGATACTACTCCTTTCTAGCTGCTTCTATCTTTGAAAGCTTGATCCACCGTATAGAAGTAAAAGAATTTATTGAGAGATCACTATGATCATGAACACTTATTATATCGCATAGTTAGTACAGAAGGTGGCCAGCCTATAGTACTTGACAAGCAATTAAACAATAGATGGTATCCTACTAGGCTTCTATCACACAGATAGATAGTCATTCGGCAATACCTCCCCTTCTGGAAGGGTTGTTCTTCTCAGCTTACATGAAATGAAAAGAAGAAAAAAAAAAGAACGAACTGAAGAGAATTGTATATATGTAAAAAAAAATACTGCCATAAAATATCTGGCTTGAAATCTACCTCTGAACTATAGAGGTTTGTCATAGGAGAACAAATCATATACGTATATATATCAATATCCAGTATTATCGTATCGCATTTCACATGCTTAAATATTTGTTATTCCGTCCATCATTCTATAGACCCATGCTCTTCCTCGAGCTTATACACAATCACCTTTGAAACTCCCTCGACATCAAAAATCAAATCTGGGATCTCATTCTAGACATCATCATTACTAGAATTCAATGCTTGCACCGCAACCTTCCTCGTATAGTAATACGACTCTCTATTGATAAGAAGGAATAAGTATTCAATAGGTAGATAATCTACTTAATTAGTCTATCAATGATAACTTATACACCACCACGACCCGATTAGTGGTACTCAATCTCAACATCCATTCCAATACAACTCTCACAACTGTAGTCGGCTCATTACTCGCAAAATCATTGCTGCATTACTATGGTCCACCACTGACCTATTGTTGTAATTCACTTTCCATGAAATCTTAATATCTAACCATATGGAGTCCATACATGTCTTATAGAATTCTCCTAAGGAGGTAACATAATTACCATTCATGATTCATGAAGAACACTCTAGATCCTGATGTACATACATGACATGAAGCAGATAAAATTGCAGAAGAGTTTCAATCAAAGCAACGATAGCAGGCTAATACCATTCTTAATCATATGCCTTCAATAGAAGACTTAACTCGAAGGTTCGTTTAGTCCTTTTTAAAACATGGTCCTGGATTATTCTCAAGATAGGACCTTCTAAGATAGATAGCCCGCTCATGGCGATTACACAAATTAAACCTTTACCAAACTACTATTACGGTTGGGTATTGCACAGTCATCAGAAGGAATGTCAATCTTCCAAACCATAATACAACCTTCACGGCTTCAACCATCATTACTGTATTTCTCTGGCACGAGCGCCTATAACTGTTCTCTTACACTTAAAGTGTCGGCCACCTCTTTGGCCTTTCCTGATAGTAAAATTTCCTTACAATCAATGTCGTTTGAAAGATCTCCAACTAAATTCTCTACCTCATTTCCAATCACTGCTTGTGTGAAGATGTTTTCCTTGAAATCTGATGAGTAAAAAAAAATATATCACTATTTTTTTTCCATAAGTTATTGCCTCAGTCTTTAGAGGTTAATCACTGTCACGATTGACTCTCGATCATACTTAGGACATCTTTTATCTTAGGTCCTAATGGCCCTGAACAATTTCGACCTTTACTGGTCCGATCCATACTTTCTCGTGGTTTAACACGTGCCCCACTTGGCATCATTATAATTACGTCATATTTCCTTTATCACAATTTATATTCTTGAGAATTTTGAATATTACCTTTCTCCTTGTAAAACCTCTAAGGTTTTCCTTGAATCGTTCCTCCTGTATTCCCTAGATACAGGGCATATCAAGATACCATTTTTTTATACCAGAATCATTGTCTATATACTTTTAAAAATTTTCTCCACTGATACTTAAAGGTTGTTGTTACCTTAGTCCTTCGTTCCATACTACCCAAACTCATAATGTCCCTATTAAGGGTGAAATGCCATCCTTTATGCATCCCCCATGGTTCATCTCAAGCTATTGAGGTTATGTCCTTAATCCCACCTTTAAAAAGGTACTTACATCCTTTCATGGATAAATCAAGTCATATATCCCTGATAAGGGTATCTTATTCAATTATTTCCACCTCGATATTCTATACCAAATTTCATAATAGTATCCTTATCCAAAATGAGGTCAATCCATATGGCCTCCAAAAGATAATAATGATTATCCACTTTTCTTGCCTGATTCAGTAATGATAACAGGGGTGTTCTGGAAGATATTGGTCGTGTTCAACGTGAACTTCTTCTTAATAATTCCTCATTTATTTTTGTTGTTTATCTCAACAGTCATCTCAATGTTGGGATATATTTCCTACCTGGCGTCTCCCTTTCTGGGTATCCTGCCACCGGTCTTACACTTCACATTCTTGAAGGTCACTTCCTTCATCCAATTTTCCTAATTTCTTACTTCCTTGTCTCCTCAGTCTATCTGCGTCTCATTATTTATCCTTCGAACTATTTCAAGGTTTCCTCGAATCCTCCCAACTTACAGGGGATAAAATATATGTATCTCTTATTCCTTCAATCATCTACTTTAACTCATGGTGAATCACCCTCATCCTGACGAGTACATACTTTTCTATTTCTGTTGCTACGAGTCTTTAGGGTTTCCTCATACCCAACTCCCTTATCATTCCTCAAACTCTATTGCCTTTATATTTCTTTCCATTTTAGTTTCTTTTTATTTTCCTTTCTCTTATCATTATTTCATGAACCAACACAACATAAGCATTGATTTCAAACATCCCGTCATTCTGGATTCGTGTCCTCAGAACGAATCGTGATAACTTTTACAACTTAGATTCATAATTCATCATACTCTTCTGCCTTTGTTCTGGCTCTAAAGCTTTTACACTATCTCCATAACCTTGGGAAGTACTTTCTTGAAAACAATTGAATGAACTTAAATCAGTTTATTATAATCTCTTGCTCCGTGCCTTCCTTTGCCTTTCACCAGCGGGTGGCCTCTCTCTTAGGAGGATAAGTGACAAAAACATTCTTTTGTGATTCGTCAATCATTTAGAATCTCAAATGATTCCTATATTTCCTTTAGCCAGGCTCTTGCCTCGACTGGGTCAGCTTGTTCCTTGGAACTCTGAGAGCTTAGCGACTTAAATGTCCTGAAAAAAATTTATCACCGCATTGTTTCCTCAGGGTGGTGGTTGGGGATAATAGTCTAAGTTCTGTCTAGAAAGGTCCATAAATTATCGTATAGGAGTACCGTCTCGGGTCTCCTTTCCTTACTCGGCTTCTGTTTCCTTAGTCTGAACGTTCCCTCCTCCTCCCCATAATCGGGGTTATCCTACATGTTTTTAATCCTCATTTTCCACTTCATTATGTTATGGGTTCCTTCTATCTTGATGGCGACCTCCCTGACTATCACGTTCAGGGTTTGCTCTAAATCTTATTCCTCAAACTAGCTTTCATCTAAGATCTCATCTTTAAGCTCTTGAACATTTGGAACCCAAATTCTGTAGGAATACCTCATTATTCCCTTATCATCTTTCTCGGTATTAATCTCTTATCTATTTATTGGCTCTCTGCCTTCATTCATCACTTTTTCTGGCACAATATGTTCTTTTCCAATAATTCGGGCTGTATTGCAATCTCAAACAGCTTTTCGGTACCAGCTCCGGTTACCTTCGCTTCTATTTCCATTTTCTCAAAATCTCTTATCAACTCTCCCAAAGACATTTTCATCTTGAGTCTCTCCTTTATACTAAGGGCATTAGCCACCATTTTGGCTTTCCCTGGATGATAAAGAATCTCATAATCGTAATCCTTGATTAGCTCTAACCACCTCCTCTGGCGCATGTTGAGCTCTTTCTGCGTAAAAATGCACTAGAGCACTTATGGCTTGTGTAAATCTCGCACTTCTCTCCATACAAGTAGTGCCTCCAATCTTTAGGGCAAAACTATTGCCACGAGCCCAAGCTCATGGATGGGGACATCGAATTTTATATTCCCTTAATTATCTTGACGCGTACGCGAGTACCTTGTTGTGCTGTATAAGAGCACCCTAATTCCTTATGCGAAGCGTCACTACACATCACAAAATCTCCTTTTCCATCCGGCAACGCAAACATAGGTGTCGTCACCAACCTTTGCTTCAGTTCTTGAAAGCTGTTCTCGCATTTCTCTTTCCATTCGAACTTCTCAGTCTTACGAGTAAGCCGCGTTAAAGGGGCTACTATCTTTAGGAACTTGAACGAACCTCTGGTAGTAACCGGCCCATCCTACCTCTGGTAGTCGCCCTAACCATAGTCATCAATTCCTCAGTGGTCCTTTATTCATTCTTTTCAGGATCCCCCACGGGATCCTCCTTAGCAACAATCCCTTCTAGGACAACATCCTTAACCGCTACATCCTCAATATGAACATCATCTGATCCCGCGTTAGGACGCTCTATCGGATCCATAATCTGATCTCCAATAAGTAATAAAACATCATCGCGTTGTTGCTCCTCAACCTCAGGGTTTGGAGTCCCGCTACCATATACGATAACGAACTACGCTTCTATCACGATATTTATAAGGGTTACCATAAGGGTTTTAACTGTCAGTACTACGTTAGGTAGTCCGACTATGAACTTGGCAAGAGTTCTTATTATCTTAGTGAACTTATTATCTTAACGTCACATCATCTCTGAGGTTTATAACTCTTAGCTCTGATACCACTTCTGTAACACCCCCAAATCCGGGGTCGGGGATCCGGGTTGTCACGAGTTCCATTTCCCTTAATAACACCCAATCTTAATAAATAATCAACTACTATGTACTGTGACCCCACAATAAACACACACACCACAAGTTATAGTCTCAAAGATGAATATCCAAAAATAATCACAAGTCATTTTATTCCACAATTATCTGTCAATATACCTTAAAAGGGTTTCTGAATAAATTTATAATTTTTTGCCATTATTACAATTCATAAATATACATAAGTCTGGTACATCAAAAGTTGAAAGCCTAGCCTATTGGTAGATCCTACCTCGGCTATAACGGCATCAACGCCTACAGGAAACTGCGGAACGTTTCCTAACCGCTTGCGAATCGGGAGCTTGGTCCTGTTCATCTTTTCTATCTGTTGTTGTGTGATGAAAGAAGAAAGCAAGGGTGAGCAACAAGCCCACCGAAATAATATGTATAATAATTAATAATATATGAGCATTCTCATAGTACTCATGAAAGTCTTGGTCAAGAAGAAATGAACCAAGTTTGATATCTTAACGCGACTAAGTCGCAAAATATTCAGTATATATGTATATATATATATACTTTTCAAAATCTTGGAAGTCCTCTTCCATGCATAATATACATAGAGTTCCAGTTTATAACTGTATAAAAATATCGTTGCAAGGTGATCTCATATATCTAACCTTGTCTCAACGTTTTTGTGAAAATCTTTGTCATGCATAAGATAATCATTAACCAGATATAAGTTGAAAAGATGAAGTTACAAGATACTCCAATATACTTATATCTTTTCCGAATACTACTTGAACTACCACCGTTCAAGTTATAATTAGTTTCAAAAGTTCATCACATAGATGAGACTACAAGACAAGATTTGAATAGATTCAATCTTTGAATATCATTATAAATAATGAAGTTACGAGATACTTCATTAAGTCCCGATATATATATACACCTATATATATACATACGTTTCCTGAAAACCTCTGTCATGTAAAGTATGAACAGAATTGCAATATCCAATAAATTTGGAAAGGAAAGAATTTTGGCATAAACCTGATATCTTGCTGATCAGGCAAAGATACCAATAAGTAACTTTTTCTACTAGTAGATGGACGAATTCCCCACTGGTCATCACCCTGGTCGCAATAGGACCTTATGCTGGACTGCCACTCAGCCATTTACGCATTTGATGGACTCCCACTGAGCCACTTACACTATCATGGACGCCCACTGAGCCCATGTTGCTTATGCCGACTCGATAGATGGACTTACTTCCCGAACGTCGGGTAAGTAATCAATTCATTTACCAAAACAGCAATCTCGTTGCGAATATAAAATACACCACAGAGCCGGATCCCTCAGGTTTTGAGCGAGTATTTAAATCCCCTTTAAAAGGAAGATCTTAAATATAAAAATGAGTTTTGGGATCCGCTCTAACTTATAAAAATCATTTTGAAGACTCGAAAACACTTTAAAGAGTGTTTGGAGTAATGCTGATTTAATGAAGTAAATCAGTCCCAATATATTTAGAAAATATATGAATATTATTATTTAAATAATATTCCCATAAAGAATAATCTTTATACAAATAATTGAAGTAGAAGTTGTAAGACTTATACTTGAAATGAGTATTAAATAACCAAAGATATACTTATACGAAAGTACTATCTTTATTTGAATAATAAAAAATAAGTTTGATTATCGACACCTTATTCTTTAATAAAATAAAGAATATAACTCAGCAATAATCGGAGTCATAGATCCTCAAATGAATATTCAAATAATATTCATTAAATAATATAAACTGAGTCATAAGCCCTCGAATGAATATTCAAATAATATTCAATTAATAAAATAAACTGAGTCATAAGCCCTCGAATGAATATTCAAATAATATTCAATTAATAAAATAAACTGAGTCATAAGCCCTCGAATGAATATTCAAATAATATTCAATTAATAAAATAAACTAAGTCATAATTCCTCGAATGAATATTCAAAATAATATTCATTAAATAGAATAAACGGAGTCATAAGTCCTCGAATGAATATTCAAATAATATTCATTATTTAAAATAAAGTTATCGAATAAACCTTATTCGATTAATAGTTTTGAAAACTATATCAATATATATATAAATATATATATAATATACTCGGGAACATCGACTCCCGGTTTTAGAAAATGTTCACCTTTGGGTCCCCTATACTAAGGGTATACGCAACTACTGCTTATCTCTAGCATAAGTATTATGCAACTTATAAGCAATTGAATCAACAGATATATATCAAGATTACGAAACAGACATGCATATATACCATATCAGCATGCTCCAATATATCGCAAAATTTGCTAATAACAATCATGCACTTATCACAAGATAATGCATATACATATATTTACATCACAACAACAGTATAACGGGTAGAAAATGTTACGACCGGCATTTTATGTAATATTATTTGTGAATTTGGTATAATATTAAGTCAAATGAAAATATATTCAATGATTGTACGTTTGTGTGAGTGAAAATTTCTGCATTATAAATTTGCTTTGGGTAGTATATGATTTTTCAAAGCAAGAGTTTATTTAATTTCTTTATTTTTGATTTATAAGGAATATTCTAAGCTTTGGAAAAATCTTCTTTTAAAAGGCATTTTGTTCACAAATTTTAAAAATGATTTTATAAAGTCTCTAAAAATCCAAGTTATTTTATGGTATAAATTTTATAATTTTTGAACTTGTATTTTATTTTATAAAAATAAATCTTTATAAATTTTATTTGTTATAATTATCAAATTACATAAGAGACCATGCATGCAAATCATCTTTCTATTCTCTCAAAGGGCAAATAAGACTTTTCCAACCCCACTAACTCATTTGATTATTACCAAATTACTACCTTAGCCTTGCATGCAAAATGGCCTAACTTTAGCCAAGGGACATTTTTGTAAGTTCTCACTTCCACTCATTATTTGTCAACCAAATAGCATAAAACAAACAAATCAAAGTGGAGAGAAGTCATTTATCATTTCACACTCCAACACACCACAAAAATTTCTCTCTTCTCCCCCCCTCCCACCTTACTCTCGGCCGAAGGCCAATTCCCCACCCCCCTTTCATTTTTCAATTCATTCTTCATCTTCCCAAGTGTAAATCTTTTACCTACATTCATGTTACATACTTTTCAAGTATTTTGTGACTTGGAAGTTGAAGTTCCATGGATGCATGTGTAGTTCTTATGTGATCTCCAAGGAGAAACTCTTGATTCTTGTGAATTCAAGAGCTTTCTATGAGATATATTATGTATATGTGCTAACTAAGTGTTTTATGGAGATATCATGCTTTAAAATCCTTTGCATGCTACTGAAATCTCATTATAAATTTATGTTTAGCCATGCATGCTAGTTTTAAGACATTAAAATGATGATCAACCATGTTTTGCATGCTATTCTTTTCGAAATCATGTTGTTATCTATAAAATTCGAAATAGATGTGCTTAAATAGATTGTTTCCATGATGAATTTCTTATTAATACTTAAAAGGAGTTATATTTCATAATTATTAAGGATAAGTATTAGGTGCAAGTCGATTTTGCAAGCATTTACAACTTTATGCCTAGCCGAAATCTTGTTATGTGCTTTCCATGAGTTGCATGTTATATATTTAGTTGCATGTTGTTGTTTTTAGGCATGGATGATCTCACCCAATGTTATTTTGAGAATAAAGGAGTTAGTTCAGTAGATTACCATGTATAAGTCTTGGTTTAAGTATTGAGTTTTTGTTAGTTGAGTTGTCAAGTCAAAACCTTGGAAAAATGAGAGTTATAGTTTCTGCAGAAAAATCAGTTTAGTACCCTGAGGTTTAGAGTGAGTTTTGACCATGTCATTGGTGTGCACTTTGAGGCCCAAGCTACCAGAAGTTAGTATGGGGAGTATATAATAGGTTTTAGGAGTTGGTTGGAGGTTTGCATGTCATTTGGTTAGGTGCACAAGTAGAATAACAAAATCTGTCCAGCAGGGGACAGTTTTGTTGCAACTTAGAAATAGGGAGATTTGACCATGTCATGGGTAGGCCCTCATTAGGCCCGATTGGGCCTTAGTTAGAGGGTATGTCAGAGAAGTTTTTCCAACCATAGTTCATAGGATATGAGCTAGAACCATGTGTCACAAGTTAATTCAAGTCAGGGCATTTTCTGCCCAGAAAAACAGGGGAACCTTGGACTTTTAGCTTAGGCCCAAGAAGGCCCAAGCCAGGCCTTTGAGCCACATCAAGCTTATGAGATGCCTTTAGGTCAGGAGAGTCTTGTGTAAAAATTTTGAAGAAAAACTTGTAGTTTAAGAGTGTCTAATGCACTCAAGAAACCTTAGTTACCATTCTGAAATTTGCACCAGTGAGCACTTTCACTTATCACATAGCTTTAGAACACTTAGAAGTGAGTATTAGGTCGACCACCATAGTTGTAAGATAGTATAAGGTCAGTAGAGCAAAAGGCACAAGTGAGGGTCAATAGGTTTTGGATGATTTAGGAAAGGCACATTGAGTTAGGAAGCCCAAATTTGAAGACTTTGTTTAGTTAGTGACCAAGTGACTTAAGTGGTGAGTCGAGATCATCCAAGCCTAGTGTGCCATTATGGTGTATATGATGTTATTTGGTATTAATATACGATATGTGATTATGTGGCTACGTGTGTACATTTGAAAATATAATGGTGGATATGAATTAAGTGCGTATAGGCCTAAGTGCCATCCATGTTTAATTTCGGGTTGTAAATAGGTTAAGATGGTAAGAATATATTATAATGAGGATTATTATTATTTATGTAGGATCTCGAGACGAGGGAAAACTTGCCATAAAAGTCGAGTGAAGCTCCGGTTGTTGCTCCTACCAGTCAGACCAGACCAGTCTATCTCAAGGCAAGTGATTCAACTTGACCTTCGTATTTACTGTAAACAGTTCATATATATATCGATGCAATTATCCTGAGTCATTTTGATATATTTAAATCAAGCGTATCTTTTGTTTATCTTTGAGTTACAAAGAGATGCCATGAACCCTCGAGTATGTATTGCAAGTAGTTCAAAAGTCTTTCATGATAGTTTAATGCCATGATAAAATAGAGATTTGTTATAATACTTTATTGATCCTTTTGATTATCATGCTATTGATCCCTGAGAAATCTTGATATTGCACCTTGATGCTTTGATTCAACTCTTGAAATAACCTCGATAGAAACTTTATCTTGATACCTAAAAGCCAATCATTTCTTAAATTCATTCATGATTGTTTGATAACCCTATCCTTACCCTAAAGCTTGATACCCTGTTATATCTTGAGCTGATGATCGCTTTCTTTATATTTTAACACCTCTATCCTATTGGAACCAGTGATGCTTATCTTCTTGATGTTCTAATACCTATACCTTGTCTACAACCATTGCTTTAAGTCTAGTTTGGCATTACTCTTTCATATTATCCAATAGCCTTGCTCAATTTCCTTGTCAAAGTTCTTGTTTATGAAAACCTCTCAATTACCCTAATATAGTAAAGTCTAGTGGATCATGGCCCTGAGATTTAGTGTCATATTTCCAGTGTTTCAAGTTGATCTATAATCCCTTGATAAAAATGATTACAGTCGAAAGAGATTTTGTCATAAATCGGCATCAGTTTTTAAAATGATTAAAATATGGATTTTTCAGTCCCAAAGGGGGATAAATGTTTTCTTTGAATGGTGGATCTGGACTGAGACGCGAGTCCTTTCCACACTTATATTAGGCTTAAAAGTTGCCTAAAGATTCCCAATAATGTTTTAGAACCCAGCGAGGTTCGGGATTACTTCGCGGCTGATCACCGGCTGTAATCCGTAGCGTCATAAAATGATTTTGATTAAGAATGATTTTAAAATTTGTTTTGATGCAAGCAAAATGATGCCAACTCACATAAGTTTTATCTCTCGTTATCATTGATTATGTCTTTCCATTGTCATTCCTAAAGGTATATCTCGATTTATGTTTTGCGTTGTACTATTAGCACTTGTTGAGCTTTTGGCTCACTTCTTGCTTTACCCTTATATTACACCTAGCAACTATGGTTAGATTCAAGCAGACTGCCCGTAAGACCTGTGATGCTGATGCTTATGTTCGAGCTCAGGTAGAATAAGTAATAATAGTTGTGTGAGGACTCGGTATTTGTAATCAGATGTAATAGTTGGTAGTGTTGGGCTGTTCCAAACCCTAAACTGTAAGATCTTGGATTGGTTGTGTATCCTTCATTAAAATGATGTAATAACTATATTTATTTCGCTATTTAAGTTGGGGGTGTGACAGGTTTTGGTATCAGAGCTACGGTTTAGAGTCCCTGGACAGCCCAAATAGGTTATAAGATTTGTGTGTAGGTTATAGATATTATGCGAGAGAGTAGGTTAAGTAAATTATTATTAATACTCCTCTTATTGGTTGTCAGCAAAGGGCGCATTCCTCGTCATCCTCTGGGTCGGACGACACTATTGCTTTCTCCGTATATGCTGAGTTGAGGCGCGAGTTCGACATGCTTCAGGGCAAGTACGACCGACGGATAGACCGACTGAAGAACGTGTATCCGGACAGCCGAAACTACGAAGGGAAGCCCAAGGAGCAGATGACTGCGAGACTTGAGACCTTGGTTCAGTACGTCAACACTAAGCTTGAGGAGATGCCAGCGCACCGGGACCGTACCAGCCAGTATGTCATTCAGATGGTGGCGGATGAGCTCCAGAGCATTGTGAAGACGCTTCGAGAGGAAAAGACTACCAAGCCCCGTTCAGATGAAGTGGAGCCTTAGTTCTTTCCATTTACCTTTCATGTTGTTGTACTATCAGACTCTATGGAATCCCCAGTTGTTTCCTTCTTTCCTTTAAATAAGCCTGTTATTCCTAGAATCAGACTATGTCCCAATCCTATGTACTGTGACCTTTAAAATTTCAATAATTATGTGCTATTGTTCCATTTGCTCTCAACTGTTATTTTATGTTTTTATCATCATATCTGCTTAATTTGGAAACTTGACCCCAAATGTAAATGAGAATGCCATGCGATACCCTCGAATCATTTTATCATTCATATCTGTTTTGACCACAACTCTTATTTCAGGATCATGCCTCCCAAAAAGAAGAACCCAACAACCACCTTCACCACAGACCCAAATATTCTTCGACTATTGGAAACCTTGCAACAGCAAACCAATGCTATAGCTCAACAACAACTAACTCTTCAACAACGAATTGAAAACCAAGATAACCGTGAGCCACACCAACCACCTGAACCACCAGTACCACCTAGACAAATTGTCACTTTCAAAGCTTTTCAGAATGTGAATCCACCTGTATTTCATGATACCACTGATCCAGTGATAGCAAACACATGGATCAAGGAGATGGAAAGGGCTTTTGAGTTGGTACAGTTAGGAGACGATCAGAAGACGCCGTATGCCACTTACTTCTTGAAGGGAGAAGTCATCTATTGGTGGGAATCAGTAAAAGCTATGGAAGTCACTCAGCAGGTTTCTTGGGAGAGATTTAAAAAGTTATTTCTGGACAAGTATTACCCTAAGTACATGCAGAATCAGATGGAGCTAAAATTTCTGGAGTTGAAGCAAGGGAATATGACTGTATTGGAGTATGAGAAGAAGTTCACTGAGTTGTCAAGGTTTGTGACAAAGTATACCAGCACTGAGGAGGAAAAAGCAAAGAAATTTCAGCAAGGATTGGAGCCTTGGATCAGAGATAGGGTGGCTATGTTTGAGCTTGAACTTATGCGGGAGTAGTACAGAAAGCTGCTCTGATTGAAAATAATGGGATGCAGTCAAGGAAAGAGAGGGATAACAAGAAGAGGAAGGTTCCGTTTTATGGAGAAAAGTCTGAAGCTGGAAGTACGCAAGATCGGAATGTAAAGAGGATTGGCTTCCAGAAGGGCGGAAATTTTCAAAAGAAGGGAAATTTGGGAAAAAGGCAAGAATCAAAAGGGAACAACCCGGCAAGCCAAGGGCAAGTTGGAGAAAACAGGTTCCAGAGACCGGAATGCAAGCACTGTGGAAGAAGGCACCCCGGAGTATGCAATAAGCTGAGTATGACCTGTTATAGGTGCAATCCGAAGGGACATTTGGCAAATGAGTGCAAGATGCCGAAGCCAGGAGTTACGTGTTACAAGTGTGGGAAGACTGGACACATGGCTAGGGAGTGTAAGGCAACAGGACCAGTCAGAGCTCTGATGAACCTGGCAAGTACCAGTGCAAGCGTGCCAGCTGAGGTATTGGCATTACCTCCACCACCCGCACCAACCCCGCAAGCAACAGCAAGGACATTTGATCTAAAGATGAAAGATGCTGTTCAGAATTCTGAGGTGATAGCAGGTACACTTTTACTCAATAATGTCAAAGCTAAAGTATTGATTGATTCGGGAGCAACAAGATCTTTCATATCAGAATCTTTTGTTGATAAGCTCCAATGTGATAAACGGTTATGAGTGAGGTAGTAAATGTGGTAATTGCGAACAAGAGAAGATTCCTTTGAATCAATTTTGTCCAAAATGTGAGATTGATATTTCGGGATATAAGTTCTCAGCCGACTTGATACTCTTCAAGCTGGGAGAGTTTGATATAATTTTAGGAATGGATTGGTTAGGAGAGAATAGCGCTCAGATAAATTGTAAGACCAAGAGAGTGTATTTAAAGACGAAGAGTGGAGAGAAGGTAGTATTTAAGGGGCAGAGGCAAGAGCAACTATTCCTTACAATTATTCAGGCTAAGAAGTTACTTAGAAAAGGTTGTGAGTCGTTCCTAGCATATGTAGTGGATTCAGAGAGAGGCAGCCCTAGCATGGAAGATATTCCTGTAGTTAATGAGTTCCCCGATGTGTTTCCCGACGAACTACCAGGCTTACCACCAGATCGACAAATTGAGTTCGAGATCAACCTTGCTCCAGGCACGGAACCAGTTTCAAAGGCTCCGTATAGGATGGCACCAACAGAAATGAAAGAGTTGGCGAGCCAGCTACAAGAATTATTGGATAAGGGAGTGATACGACCAAGTACGTCGCCATGGGGAGCACCTGTTCTCTTTGTGAAGAAGAAAGATGGGAGTATGCGGTCTATGCATAGATTACCGGGAGTTGAATAAAGTAACGATCAAGAACCGCTACCCGCTACCAAGGATAGATGACCTTTTTGATCAGTTAAAGGGAGCAAAATGCTTTTCGAAGATTGATTTGAGATCGGGATACTTAAAGATCAAGGAAGAAGATATTCCCAAGACCGCATTTAGGACCAGATATGGGCATTATGAATTCCTAGTAATGCCATTTGGATTGACCAACGCTCCGGCCGCATTTATGGATCTGATGAATCGAGTATTTAAGAAGTATTTGGATAAATTTGTCGTGGTATTTATTGATGACATCCTTATTTATTCTAAGTCGGAAGAAGAACATAAGCAGCACCTCTGGATAGCATTGGAGATACTCCGACAAGAGAAGTTGTATGCCAAGTTTACCAAATGTGAGTTTTGGTTAAAGGAAGTTCAATTTTTGGGGCATTATTGGAAATGAGGGAGTTAAAGTGGATCCGGCGAAGATTGAGGCAGTTATGAGTTGGGAGAGGCCAAAGACTCCTACGGAAGTGCGAAGTTTTCTAGGATTGGCCGGATACTATAGAAGATTCGTCAAGGATTTCTCGAAGATCGCCACGCCATTGACCAAGTTAACCAGAAAGAATCAAAAGTTTGAATGGAGTGCAGAATGTGAAAATAGCTTTCAAGAGTTAAAACAGAAGTTGGTAACAGCTCCGGTGTTGGTACTTCCAGATGATCAAGGGAATTTTGTAATATTCAGCGACGCTTCACATAAGGGTTTGGGTTGTGTGTTGATGCAACATAGTAAGGTAATAGCATATGCGTCAAGACAGTTGAAGCCGCACGAGTTAAAGTATCCGACGCATGACTTGGAACTAGCCGCCATAGTGTTCGCACTCAAGATTTGAGACACTATCTCTATGGAGAGAAGTGTGAAATGTCACACCCCCAACTTAAATAGCGAAATAAATATAGCTATTACATATTTTTAATGAAGAATACACAACCAAAATCCAAGATCTTACAGTTTAGGGTTTGGAACAACCCAACACTACCAACTATTACATCTGATTACAAATACCGAGTCCTCACACAACTATTATTACTTATTCTACCTGAGCTCGAACATAAGCATCAGCATCACAGGTCTTACGGGCAGTCTGCTTGAATCTAACCATAGCTGCTAGCTGTAATATAAGGGTAAAGCAAGAAGTGAGCCAAAAGCTCAACAAGTGCTAATAGTACAACGCAAACATAAATCGAGATATACCTTTAGGAATGACAATGGAAAGACATAATCAATGATAACGAGAGATAAAACTTATGTGAGTTGGCATCATTTTGCTTGCATCAAAACAAATTTTAAAATCATTCTTAATCAAAATCATTTTATGACGCTACGGATTACAGCCGGTGATCAGCCGCGAAGTAATCCCGAACCTCGCTGGGTTCTAAAACATTATTGGGAATCCCTAGGCAACTTTTAAGCCTAATATAAGTGTGGAAAGGACTCGCGTCTCAGTCCGGATCCACCATTCAAAGAAAACATTTATCCCCCTTTGGGACTGAAAAATCCACATTTTAATCATTTTAAAAACTGATGCCGATTTATGACAAAATCTCTTTCGACTGTAATCATTTTTATCAAGGGATTATAGATCAACTTGAAACACTGGAAATATGACACTAAATCTCAGGGCCATAATCCACTAGACTTTACTATATTAGGGTAATTGAGAGGTTTCCATAAACAAGAACTTTGACAAGGAAATTGAGCAAGGCTATTGGATAATATGAAAGAGTAATGCCAAACTAGGCTTAAAGCAATGGTTGTAGACAAGGTATAGGTATTAGAACATCAAGAAGATAAGCATCACTGGTTCCAATAGGATAGAGGTGTTAAAATATAAAGAAAGCGATCATCAGCTCAAGATATAACAGGGTATCAAGCTTTAGGGTAAGGATAGGGTTATCAAACAATCATGAGAATTTAAGAAATGATTGGCTTTTAGGTATCAAGATAAAGTTTCTATCGAGGTTATTTCAAAAGTTGAATCAAAGCATCAGGGTGCAATATCAAGATTTCTCAGGGATCAATAGCATGATAATCAAAAGGATCAATAAAGTATTATAACAAATCTCTATTTATCATGGAATTAAACTATCATGAAAGACTTTTGAACTACTTGCAATACATACTCGAGGGTTCATGGCATCTCTATGTAACTCAAAGATAAACAAAAGATATGCTTGATTTAAATATATCAAAATGACTCAGGATAATTGCATCGATATATATATGAACTGTTTACAGTAAATAGGTCAAGTTGAATCACTTGCCTTGAGATAGACTGGTCTGGTCTGACTGGTAGGAGCAACAACCGGAGCTTCACTCGACTTTTATGGCAAGTTTTCTCTCGTCTCGAGATCCTACATAAATAATAATAATCCTCATTATTAATATTCTTACCATCTTAACCTATTTACAACCCGAAATTAAACATGGATGGCACTTAGGCCTATACGCACTTAATTCATATCCACCATTATATTTTCAAATGTACACACGTAGCCACATAATCACATATCGTATATTAATACCAAATAACATCATATACACCATAATGCCACACTAGGCTTGGATGATCTCGACTCACCACTTAAGTCACTTGGTCACTAACTAAACAAAGTCTTCAAATTTGGGCTTCCTAACTCAATGTGCCTTTCCTAAATTATCCAAAACCTATTGACCCTCACTTGTGCCTTTTGCTCTACTGACCTTATACTATCTTACAACTATGGTGGTCGACCTAATACTCACTTCTAAGTGTTCTAAAGCTATGTGATAAGTGAAAGTGCTCACTGGTGCAAATTTCAGAATGGTAACTAAGGTTTCTTGAGTGCATTAGACACTCTTAAACTACAGGTTTTTCTTCAAAATTTTTACACAAGACTCTCCTGACCTAAGGGCATCTCATAAGCTTGATGTGGCTCAAAGGCCTGGCTTGGGCCTTCTTGGGCCTAAGCTAAAAGTCCAAGGTTCCCCTGTTTTTCTGGGCAGAAAATGCCCTGACTTGAATTAACTTGTGACACATGGTTCTAGCTCATATCCTATGAACTATGGTTGAAAAACTTCTCTGACATACCCTCTAACTAAGGCCCAATTGGGCCTAATGAGGGCCTACCCATGACATGGCCAAATCTCCCTATTTCTAAGTTGCAACAAAACTGTCCCCTGCTGGACAGATTTTGTTATTCTACTTGTGCACCTAACCAAATGACATGCAAACCTCCAACCAACTCCTAAAACCTATTATATACTCCCCATACTAACTACTTCTGGTAGCTTGGGCCTCAACACATCAATGACATGGTCAAAACTCACTCTAAACCTCAGGGTACTAAACTGATTTTTCTGCAGAAACTATAACTCTCATTTTTCCAAGGCTTTGACTTGACAAACCTATCTAACAACAACTCAAAACTTAAACAAAGACTTATACATGGTATTCTACTGAACTAACTCCTTTATTCTCAAAATAACATTGGGTGAGATCATCCATGCCTAAAAACAACAACATGCAACTAAATATATAACATGCAACTCATGGAAAGCACATAACAAGATTTCGGCTAGGCATAAAGTTGTAAATGCTTGCAAAATCGACTTGCACCTAATACTTATCCTTAATAATTATGAAATATAACTCCTTTTAAGTATTAATAAGAAATTCATCATGTAAACAATCTATTTAAGCACATCTATTTCGAATTTTATAGATAACAACATGATTTCGAAAAGAATAGCATGCAAAACATGGTTGATCATCATTTTAATGTCTTAAAACTAGCATGCATGGCTAAACATAAATTTATAATGAGATTTCAGTAGCATGCAAAGGATTTTAAAGCATGATATCTCCATAAAACACTTAGTTAGCACATATATATAATATATCTCATAGAGAGCTCTTGAATTCACAAGAATCAAGAGTTTCTCCTTGGAGATCACATAAGAACTACACATACATCCATGGAACTTCAACTTCCAAGTCATAAAATACTTGGAAAGTATGTAATATGAATGTAGGTAAAAGATTTACACTTGGGAAGGTGAAGAATGAATTGAAAAATGGAAGGGGGGGGTGGGGAATTGGCCTTCGGCCGAGAGTAAGGTGGGAGGGGGGAGAAGAGAGAAATTTTTGTGGTGGTTGGAGTGTGAAATGATGAATGACTTCTCTCCACTTTGATTTGTTTGTTTTATGCTATTTGGTTGACAAATAATGAGTGGAAGTGAGAACTTACAAAAATGTCCCTTGGCTAAAGTTAGGCCATTTTGCATGCAAGGCTAAGGTAGTAATTTGGTAATAATCAAATGAGTTAGTGGGGTTGGAAAAGTCTTATTTGCCCTTTGAGAGAATAGAAAGATGATTTGCATGCATGGTCTCTTATGTAATTTGATAATTATAACAAATAAAATTTGTAAAGATTTATTTTTATAAAATAAAATACAAGTTCAAAAATTATAAAATTTATACCATAAAATAACTTGGATTTTTAGAGACTTTATAAAATCATTTTCAAAATTTGTGAACAAAATGCCTTTTAAAAGAAGATTTTTCCAAAGCTTAGAATATTCCTTATAAATCAAAAATAAATTAAATAAACTCTTGCTTTGAAAAATCATATACTACCCAAAGCAAATTTATAATGCAGAAATTTTCACTCACACAATCGTACAATCATTGAATATATTTTCATTTGACTTAATATTATACCAAATTCACAAATAATATTACATAAAATGCCGGTCGTAACATCCTCTCCCCCTTAAGGGATTCTGTCCCCAGAATCTAAGAGAACAGATGAGGATACCGGGAACGCATATCAGACTCTAACTCCCAAGTCGACTCTTCGACCTTAGGGTTCCTCCAAAGTACTTTTACTAACTTTACTGACTTATTTAAGACTCTTTACTTGCCAGTCGAGTATTTTAACCGGTTGCTCCACAAATGACAGGTCTGCCTGAATTTCTACGGGTTCATATTCTATCACATGGCTAGTGTCAGGATTATATTTCTTAAGTAACGACACATGGAACACATTATGCACATGCCGATACTGAGGTGGTAAGGCCAACTCGTAGGCCACCTTTCCTACTTGACTCAAAATCTCAAAAGGACCTATATATCTAGGTGCTAACTTTCCTTTCTCGCCATATCTCATCAACCCTTTCCTAGGTGACACCTTTAGCAACACAGCTTCGCCAATTTGGAATTGAACATCCTTACGCGCTGGATCCGCATACTTCCTCTGTCTATCTTCAGCAGCAAACAACCTTTTCTGAATTAACTTGACTGAGTCATGCAACTGTTGTACCAATTCTGAGCCGAGAATTCTTCCTTCTCCTACTTCATCCCAACTTGTTGGTGATCTACATTTTCGCCCGTACAAAGCTTCATATGGTGGCATGCCGATACTGGAATGATAGCTGTTGTTATATGAGAATTCAATCAATGGCAGGTGGTCGTCCCAACTTCCTGCAAAATCGATTGCACAACTGCGCAACATGTCTTCGATTGTTTGAATCGTCCTTCGCTCTGACCATCAGTCTGCGGATGATACGCCGTGCTCATATTCAACTTCGTGCCAAGACATTCCTGGAATTGCTTCCAGAATCTCGAGTTAAATCGGGGATCTCTGTCTGAAACTATTGATACGGGTACTCCATGCCTTAATACGATTTCGTGCACATACAGATGAACCAACTTGTCCAGTGATGACTTCTCATTTATTGGAAGGAAATGCGCCGACTTCGTAAGACGATCATTATAACCCATATTGCGTCATGTCCGGATTTTGTTCGCGGTAGTCCTACTATAAAGTCCATAGCGATATTTTCCCATTTCCATTCTGGAATCTTCAGGGGCTGAATTAATCCGCTTGGTCGTTGATGCTGCCTTTACTTTCTGACAAGTATAGCACTTCGAAACCCATTCTGCCACGTCTCGCTTCATATTTGGCCACCAAAAGTTCTTCTTTAAGTCTTGATACATCTTGGTGCTTCCCGGGTGGATTGAAAATTTCGAATGGTGGGCTTCATGGAGGATCTTATTCTTTAATTCAGGTACATGAGGAATCCATATTCTGGATGAAAACCTTAGTATTCCTTGCTCATCCCTTTTAGTATTAATCTCTTCTCCAGATAACTGATTTTTCTCTTTTTCCATTACTTCCTCTTGACACTTCTTTATCTTTTCCATTAGTGTTGGCTGAAAGGTCATTGCACGACAAACTTCTTTGACTTTCCCATAAGCACAAAGTTCCAATTCCAATTTCCGATTTCTTCAGATAACTCTTTTGATGTTATCATCATATTCAATCTCTCCTTCCGACTCAGCGCATCGGCCACTACGTTCGCCTTTCCAGGATGGTAATTTATCGAACAGTCATAGTCCTTGATCAATTCCAGCCATCTCCTCTGCCTCATATTGAGCTCTTTCTGAGTAAAAATGTACTTTAAACTCTTGTGATCCGTGTAGATTTCACACTTCTCTCCATAGAGGTAATGTCTCCAAATCTTGAGTACGAACACTATGGCGGCTAGTTCCAAGTCATGCGTCAGATACTTTAACTTGTGCGGCTTCAACTGTCTTGACGCATATGCTATTACCTTACTGTGTTGCATCAACACACAACCCAAACCCTTATGTGAAGCTCGCTGAATATTACAAAATTCCCTTGATCATCTGGAAGTACCAACACCGGAGCTATTACCAACTTCTGTTTTAACTCTTGAAAGCTATTTTCACATTCTGCACTCCATTCAAACTTTTGATTCTTTCTGGTTAACTTGGTCAATGGCGTGGCGATCTTCGAGAAATCCTTGACGAATCTTCTATAGTATCCGGCCAATCCTAGAAAACTTCGCACTTCCGTAGGAGTCTTTGGCCTCTCCCAACTCAAACTGCCTCAATCTTCGCCGGATCCACTTTAACTCCCTCA